>NC_056746.1:1179510403-1179605403 GCF_019279795.1 Protopterus annectens | reverse complement strand
GTTTGTGTAAGTTAATTAATGTAGAAGGTGACTATTTACTTTAAGGAAAAGAATTGCACTTTGATTTAGAACTGCTGCTGTGTCAGATCAGCAATGTATGTGTGATTATACTGTCCTGAGTATGTGTTTTTATATTGTACACCTCCAAATTTAGTATTGGTGTGCAAGGAAGGCAGTTTGGGATAGAGCACTGCTTTGAGGACATGGGACATTTCTGTTAATGGTAAATGTGTAGGAGAAAATTTGTTTCCTGTCTATTTTAAAACCAGATTTGTAGTTGAGGCTGTAACTATCCTGAATGTAAATAGTTGATACTGGGGAACTTAAAACTGGTTTAACATCAATACTGGCTTGCAGAGAGGTGTATGTATGTATATGTGTGTGTGTGTGGGGGGGGGGGGGGGGTGTTCACTGATCTGCAGTATATGGATGGAGAAGATTCTTTTATGACAAATGGGAATTCTGAGGTGCACATTCTATATTGCTGTCTTGTATATATGCATGTGCTTCAGTAGAATTAGAATAGTGTCTTGGAACACCGTGTTCAATAGGGCAATATGCACTGCATTGAGTTGAAGTGGAATACTGCAGTGTGGGGGTGTTTCCAGCACTTAGTGTAGTTTTTGTCCTGGTCGGGGTGTGGCTAAAAAGTCTGCTTGTTTTGGTTGCTGACAAGTCTGTCCAACATCTGGCTTAATACAAAGCAGACATTCTTGTAGGAGTGAAGACTTGATCATTCCAGGTGTATTGGTTAAGCTTTTTATTGCATTTGTGAAACTGTACTTCAAACTTGAATGCATTTAACTTCTTCAGTGTCTACTCTTCGTTGGGTGGCTGCAAAATAATTACTCAAGTTTAGAAGAGCTAAATGTCTCTCTGTTAATACCAATTGATATGAGCATCTGTGCTCTTAATGCTGTCCCGCCAAATTGTTTTAATAAATGAAGATGCTTGTTTAGTCTTGCTGTTGCTTGATGAGTAGTTTGTTGGGCAAGCTAGTAGTGAAAGTAAGACATTGAAAAAAATGACCTTGATAAACTTGTTTCAAAGAATAAAAGAACCTAACCTGGAAGAGGAAAACCAGAACTCATGCCTTGAACTTTGACTGGTGTTCACTAGCTACTTGCCTGTTGGGCAGTGACCAATGTAGCCAGGTAAAGGTGAGCCTAAAAAAATTGCATAGAACTTCCTTTGAGCTTATCCCCAGCAGTACAGTCTCTGGGCATCAGATGTGGGCATTGGGTGTCTCCACTCCCCTCTGGAAAGTGGAATCTCCGGCTCAGTATTTCTAGCAGATGGCATTAGAGACCGTGGTTGCAGCCATGGAATTTGAGGGCATTTTCAGTTCTGTTGGTTTCCCCTGGCCAACCTATAATAGTGGATTAACTGGGTCAGACTGAACCAAGGGCATCCCTTCACTTGGGACACCAACAATCAGACATTAACCGTGAATGTGACACCTAACTTTGGGGGGTGGGCACACTCAGGAGGCTTCAAAGTACAAGAGGTTTAAGATGCAACTGGAAAGATTGTGTGTGAAAGGGAGATGATGACTTTCATACTGATACAGATGACTCATCAAGCCCATCTGGAAAAGATAAATTCCCCACCAAGAATTTCATAGGTAATGGTTATTTTGTTTGGGTACAAATCATAACATTATCTCAGGTGCCTTTTGTGTGAAAATTCAGTCAGAAGATCATCAGACAGAGTCTCCAAGGCTATTTAAAACATAAAAGGCTGGGTGCTTTGTCTGGAGCTGCCATGGCATGTGCCAGACCAGCCTTGGATATCCAATCTAGGAAACATAAAGTAGCTCCATCCCAGATGACTGCTTGGATTGTGGTTTCTGGCAGCACCCCTCCAGAGGCTGCCATGCTATTGGAAGAATGCACATCCTCCCAAGCTGAAGCCCTTCATGTCAGTTGGTCTAGATATCTCTTTCTGAGCATTTGTTTGTTAACGTTATCGTTCTCACCAAGGGCAAGGACAGCATGAGAGAATATCTGTGGCTCACATACTGACATTGCTGGTGCCTGCCCATGACCACAGACTTGATAAGAGGTGACTACACCAGTAGCAGGCCCATAATGCCCAGACCTTAGAAAGTTGCCATCTTGCTACAGCATGCATTAGTTGGGCTTCATCTCCCACCCAAACTTCATGAGATTGGATTGGGCAGTTCTTTGCAAATCAATCATCGGCTGAAGGTCCCCAGCCAAAAATGCAAAGATGAAACATTCCCTTGCAAAAACTCTGGTCTACAGACTTTGTAGATGAACTAGTTTATGAAGACCAGATGTTCTCTCCCTCTCCTTCATATCTGACATTGAGGGCACCTTGCACTGTGCTTTCCCACCAGGTGATTTCACATTTGGAGACACCCTTAACAGAATGAAGGATTTCTTCATGTGGGAAGCTAACTTCAATATCTAGGGAAGATAAGAATTCCCAGGATTACCAAAACCTAAATCCTTAGCTTTTCCTCCAGCTACTGACACATTGGAAGAGACATTCACCATTGCATCTTTGGAACCAGATTACCTTTTTTCTAAGATTGTGGACTTCTGTCAGTATTTGTACAAGAACCCAACTGCTGATCCAACTGTGTTGACCATGGACAGCAAAGAATCCTCTGAGGCTACAAGCAAAATTTCCATACTCAATGACAGGGACAGGAACAGCACCATACTTAACGGATTAGAGAAGAAGGCTTTACATCTATGCACTTGACTTTCAGGGCTATAAATTGCCTGACTCATATGCTCAAGTTGCAAGGGGATCTCCTGTCATAATTTAAGGGTAGGGTGAATGAGATAAGACAAAGGCCTAAGGGAGAAATTGCAATGAGAGGAGAAGTGTTTAAAAAAAGGGGGGGGGGACTCCACTGTGCGCAAAAGTGGTTTGGACACTAATTTCTATGGTTGAATTCACTTTTGAAGTAGATTTCACTACTGGACAGACTCCCAGGCATTCATATTTACCCTTACCTGGACTATTGCCTCACACAGGTCCCCACATTAGAGGAGAAACACTATTCTGCATTTCACCCTGGCTTTCTTCCAGACTGCTGAACTCTGAATCTGCCCAAATCACAGTTAATCCCATCCCAAGCAGTCCAGTTCCTGGGAGCCCTTTTGGTACCATTAGTCAAAGGGCATTCTTTTCCTCAGAAGAGGTGCTGTTCTGACTTCATTTTTCAGTTACTCACAACAGAATCAAATTACAGCCAGGGAGCAGCTCAGGACCCTGGGATACCTGGTATTTAATCCTGATGGTTCTCATTGGCAAATCTTTACATAAGAAAACTCCCATGGTACCCACAGAGCATATGGTGCCAGCATGTCTGCTCCCTGCATTGTCCCACCACCGTACTACCACATGTCAAGAAAGAGCTCATGTGGTGGCTACATTAGGTGATTCTGAATTGAGGGTTCTTTTCAAAGCAACCTGATACACCCAGACACTGGCTGCAGATTTCTCAAACATTCTGTAGGGTCTCATTCAGGGAACCTGGAACAAAATGCACAGGAAAAAAAACATGTCAACATCGAAGAGAATGATGGCTGCTGTTTTAGCCATAAAATCATTGAAACAGGTTATGGCAACCTGGGACCTCTCTTATCCTCAGAAAACACAGCAGTCATGGTACATTAACAAACAGAAGGGATCCCGCTGTTACCTTTAATGCAGGATGGCCATGACAGTTATGACTGACATCTCACTTGTTCACTAGCTGCTGTACTGTCTGAGCTAGCAAATACTTATTTTACAGCTCTAGATTGAGGGAAAGATTGGGAGCTGTAGATGTACTTGCTGCAAAAGATTTTCTTAGGACAAAAGTCTGAAATGGAGTGACATATAACAGCTATTGAGGCAAATTCCTAAGCAAATTGATGCGAGATGGCCTGTAAATCTGATTGCACACTGAAGAGGCTGATATCAGAATGACAACAGGAGAAGCTACTAAGCTGCGTTATATTTATATGTGACACTGCAGAGACCATTTTGCAAAATGGAAACTCTGTAATAAAACATTTTCTTGGTCTGTATTAGTCTTAATTAGTCTCCTAGTCAGCTCTGCATCACAGAAGGATGAAGCCTTGACTGTGACCAAGATGGCCTCAGTTTGATTAGTAGCCCATATGCTGGAGAGAGCCAGTGATGGGTAAGAGGAATGTTGAAACAGTGCCTTCTGAGGGGGATTGTGTGTGTGTGAGATGTTCCAGGGTCATGCACCCATGAAATGAATACAAGTGGGAATACTACAGCTGTGGCAAGAGGCACCTGATACTTGTAAATTAGGTGGGAAAACCAGCTCCCATCAGTGGACCATTGCACACCCACCACGTGAACTTGTCAAAATCTAGCAGGCTGCAGTATGATAGGCCCAGGGTCTCTGCTTCACTCTCCAGTCACAAGGGAGTTCTTTCATCCTGAGTGGCAAGACTCACTTGGCAAAGCCACATTTGGGGTACGTCTCCACTATGTGATTACCCCAAAAATAAATTAAGCTGTGGAGGATGCAAGAGATCTGACCCCCCCCCAAAAAAAAAAATAATAATAATCATACAAGCACATATAGGCATTCCTTCTGGCTAGATTGTTTCACAATGCTAAGCTAAATTCTTAGTACATTGCTTTTTCTCTTTCACTCTTTATAGCTATGCTGCTTACAGTCTGTATGTTAACTGTCAAAAAATCTTTGTGTACACTTCCTTTTGCTGTCTTTTCTTTGTCTTTCTGCACATTAACCATGCCAAATGCATACAGGTGTTAAAAATAAAGCTGTATTCCCTTTTTAGCCTATGATACTGCTTTATTCTTCCTCTTCTAGAACAAGAGTATGAAATCACTTAAAATGAGTTGCCCTCCATCTTGTTTTTCACTCACTAACTAGCTTTTAAGGGAACTTACTCTAATGCTGTAAGAAAACAGCACTCTGTGCCATCATGCAGAGGTAATTGTGTTCATTGCCTCTTTTGTTCTGTGCAGTAAATGCCTGGTCAAGAAGTTTGTTGTTCCTAGTTTCTCACTTCTGGAAAGCAATAGTAATAATTTACCAGTGCAGCTTCTGCTTTTTCAGATTGAGTTAACCATCCTTTTTAGCCTCAGTTACGGCTACTTTTTTAATTTCATGAGTGCAGTGTCATAATTCTGGCAGTGTACGGATTTTCTCCTGAAATATTCATGACTCTGACATATTTTTTTTAATATCGAGACTAAAACATGTTTTTTCTAATCTGTCATGAAGGTTTCATTCTAGTTTAACAAAACTCTCTTTAGTGAGTTCAAATCTGTGCTTTTTCCTTTGTGTGTTTCAATAAAAACACTAAAAGTTTGAAGAAGAAATGTTAAAAGAGATGCCGTAGTTAGGATACTGCTCTACTTTTGGAAACTCTGCCTTATTCCTGGCCATTCAGAATTGTAAAGTAGCATGTACAATATCTCCTAAATCCAAGTAAAAAATGTTTTTCTTTCCTTAAAATATGAGCCAGTGTAGAGTTTTTGGAATCATACTCTGTAAAGGCTTTACGCCGAGGCGCTAGAGAGAGGACTATCATTTGTGTGCTGCTTTGAAGTGTATTTTTTTTCCTGCATTTTACAAGTGTGGCAGTGGACATTTTGTAGTGTTTTTTCATCACTGGAGTACAGACGGTGATTGCTTGAACGTGTTTTATAATAAATAGAAGAAAATGTATCACTGGCTTTATTTCTTCATTTGTGGTTATACATCTGCATTTATTTGGCATTTATGGTAGATTTGGAAATGACCATTTTGTATTTTTGATGTTCCATTATAAAAAGGCTGGCTTGGGCTGTGGTCAGAAGCAGTAAAGACTGTTGGTATCTGATGAGAATATTAAGTCTGTTGAATGCAGCTTGTTTTGACAGTATCGGTATTTAAACCCTCCAAGTGTATGGTTAGCCATTAAAAATATTCCATGAAGATGACAAATTCCAGTAATAATGGCCACACAGGTAAAAAAACGCACTCTCCAAAGCTAAGAATACAGCATCCATGGGACCAGGTGACATCCCAGGCTGTGTACTACATGAACTACAATATGAACTGGCACATCACCTAAGTGTTATGTTTAATCATAGCCTCACCTCAGGTTTTGTGCCCACTGAGTTGTGCAGAGCTACAGTTATCCCACTCCACAAAGGGGGATCCAACTTGGATCCCAGAAACTACCGTCCCATCAGTCTGACGAGCCTCATCTGCAAGGCCATGGAGAGTATTATCATGGAACTTATAAACAAAGACATTGGCAACCTTCAAACACTAGACCCCACCCAGTTTGGGTTCGTGAAGGGCCGATCTTGTCTCCTGAACCTGATTGACTTCTTCGAATCAGTCTCCAGACCCATGGACAAGGGTAAGGTGGTCCTCACAGCTTATCTAGACCTCTCCAAGGCCTTTGACATCATCCCCCACTCTGGAGTCATAGATAAACTTACTAAGCTGGGCATTAATCCCCATGTCATCCAATGGGTTGCCAACTGGCTTACTGACAGAACCCACACTGTAAAAGTAGCCGACTCCAAATCCAGCTCCAGACAAGTGACAAGTGGAGTACCTCAGGGTTCAGTCCTGGGACTGGTCTTGTTTGGCATCTACTTCTCTGAAGTATAGGCCAACACTAAGGGACACTCTGGCTAACAAAGTTCGCAGATGACAGCAAACTGGGAGCCATTACTGAATCTCCAAATTATGTGGATACTTTACACAATTGCCTTACAGAAACAGATGCTTGGTGCCAGAGCCATGGGCTCAAGCTCAATGCCAAGAAATGTATAGTTATCCCCTTTGGAAAAAACATGTACCTGTGAATTACCACATAGGTGGCAGTACACTAAACACCGAAAGTGTGATAAGAGACTTAGGGACACAGGTGGACAGTGGTTTCACCTTCGATAACCACATCACCACAACAGTCAGGAAATCCTTCTATGTGGCACACCTCATCACTAAGGGCTTTTCATCCAGAAAAAAGGAGGTCATTGTCCCACTGTACTCATCCCTCATTAGACCCATTATAGAATACAGTGCTCCATTTGGTATGTACCTCTCAAGACATCTGCAACAACTGGAAAGGCCGCAGAAATACCTCACTTAAAGAATTACAGGCCTAAAGCAGATGCCCTACGCTGACCACCTTAAAAAACTCCAGCTATACTCTGTTGCATATTGTCTACTCAGAGGCGATCTCTGCTTAACATACAAGGCCATGTCAAACCCAGAGCTGTTGGACAAGCTACACTTAAAGAAATCCCAATCACTCAGAGCCACACGCTCCAGGGATCTGAACCTTGTCATCACAATGAACAAAACATGCTGGAGGGATATGTTCCTGACACAGAGACTCCCCAGACTCTGGAATAGACTGCCCATACATGTCAAGCAGAGTGCCTCTTTGGCCCTCTTCAAAAGGAACCTTCCGATTGGATGGGAGAAAGGAAATTCACCCCGGGGATCATGTCAGTCGCCCTGCTAGACAGGGGTCCAGGGAAGTAAATAATGTGGGAAGAAATAGCCAGGGAATTGTTATGGTTAGGCTTGTATAGGCCCTAGGGCTAATAACCTAGTACCAACCTATTAATCTATGATAGCTGTCGATTTTCAAGACCCAGAACGACCTATTATGTTGTATTAAAAGAATATATTTTGCTTTACAAAATCACCTTCTTAAAGAAGCACTAACATTTTAGCTGTCTTTATTGGGATGAAATTACTATACAGGAAAAGGTAATAGAATGGGAAGAGACCAAGAAGACATTTAATGCAGGCTAGAGATTGCCTTCCCTGTCAAGGACTGATATCAGAGTATAGTCAAAGAGAAAGGGATAGGGAAATCCTAAGTAGAAGACCTGCTCTGGTATAGTTTTTCGTTGAATCTAGAACAGAAGTTATTGTAAAAAAGGGATAATTAGTAGGGTGTATAAAATATTGCACGGTAACTGTAAGAATCAGAGGACATTAGAAAAGATTGGGAAGAGAGACTAGATAAACAATTCGCAAGGAAACAATGGAAGGACATATGAATAGTTCCCAAAATGTGCAACAAACTCTAGAAATTTATTTATTTTATTTTACATTTGGTAACCGAGAAAGTCCGACTGGACACAAGTCCTTTTTCAGCGGAGGCCCAGGGAGGAAAGCTCCAATTATAGCTAAGGTTAATAACACAAAAAATGACAAAAGATTATATGAAATTACATGTGAACAGAGTGTTAAAAATAAAGCTATGATTCTGCAATAGACAGTAAAACAGTAAAACCATGCACACACTACTACAGTTTATACTCAGTTTTACTATGGTGTAAACATCAAACAGTACATCAGTAAAAGCACTCAAAATTATATAATATTATGGAGTATGCAAGCAATGTTGTGACTTGACAGGAGAAGAGATATGGAAAGAACAGAGAGTGGCTTAATAAGAGATAGTAGAAAGAATAGAAGTCTCAACCTGATAATATGGGAAGAGGACTTTGTCTAGGGTTGAGCCAGAATAGCTGGAGTAGGATTCGCCTGGGGTGTCGGTGGCAAGCCCAATTAGTGTAGAGGTGTGTTTTAAGAGATTTCTTGAACAGAGATAAGGATGTTGCAGCTGTTATGTTAGTGAGCAGAGAGTTCCATTTCTTAGCAATATAGTTTAAGTAGAGGCAGACACCTGCAGAGTTGTTGGATTTAGTGACCTCAAGAAGAGGTTTGTTGTTGGAGTGTAGAACTCTAGTACTGGAGTAAGAATGTATTAGGTTTTGTAATGCAGGGGTTTTCTCGGGGTAGTTTAAAATCTTATAGGTTAGTGTGAGGTGATTGTAGAGGAGGAGATGGGGAAGTTCTAGCCAGTTGAGTTGTTTAAGGGCTAGGCAGTGGTGTGTTTTGTAAGGGTTATTGGTGGTGAACCTTGCTGTTTTGTTATAGCAGGTGTTAAGTTTAGTTAGTTCTGATTTTCTCAGATTGGTGAGAATGGGAGAGGGAGGCATATAGAAGTGTCGAAATAAGATGGGTTTGTGCTATTTTAGCTCTGGTGCGGTTTGTGAGGAATTGTTTATTTCTATATAGTCCTCCCAGTTTTTTGTGTACCATCTTTATGGTGAGAGAGATGTGGGTATGACATCTCATGTTGCAGTCTATTTCCACACTCAGTAGCTTGATGTGAGCGACTGGAGAGATGGTTATTTTGTTGTTAGAAAAGATGGTAAATGAGGGTAGGTGTGTGGAGTGATTAGTAGGGAAGAAAATGAGAAGTTTGGTTTTATTTGTGTTAAGTATTAATTGATAATTGGTGAGCCATTTATTCAACAGAGACGACAGAGGCTTGAGTTTGGTTTTGCAGTTCCTGGAGGGTAGGAGAAGAGCCGATTAGTGTTGTCATCCGCATATTGGATGACGGAGGTTTCTAGAGTAGAGGTATGGAGGTTATTAGTGAAGATAAAAAAGAGTAGAGGTCCGAGGATGGAGCCTTGGGGAACTCCTAAAGAGATGGGTAGTAAAGGTGAGAGTTCTTGCCTCCAATGAACTGTTTGCTGCCTGCCTGTCAAATAGCTTTGGAACCAGTAAATGGAGGATGTACCAAGATTTAGTTCAGAAAGGGATTTAATCAGAATGTTATGATTGACCATATCAAATGCCTTTAGTAGATTTAAACACTTTTAGAAGATTTAACATTTTTACTTTGAAGTATTTCCATTGGTATTTTTAACACCAGCAAACTCCAAAGAATTTTTCATCAGGTAGATGGTAAATATTGGAGGTGTAGTTGGGAAAAAAGTGGTAACTGGGAGCATATGTTTTGGGAGAGATTAAAGAGTTGGCAGACTTTAATAATACCAAAAGGAGTGCAGGTCCCAGGAAGGAAGATCTCCAAGCAGTTAAAAGTAACTTTTATTGTCACAAGACACGCACAAAACGCTTCAACTTTAATAATTCCCTACAGGGTACTATCAGAAATATTGGGAGAGTAAATATGTGCAACTAAAGAAATGATTTTTTTGAACCATGTTAAGTTTAATTCTGGTGGCTGTCAAAAAAGCAATTAATAGAAACTGGAAATCAAAGTCAAAATCAACAGTATTTGAAGCAGTGATTATTGTACTGGAGATGAAAGAACTTGAAGTAGAAGCTTTAGAAAAGGGTAAAAATAAATGACATGGAAATTGTGGAAACAATACATGCATAATAATGTCTTAAAGAAGGAATGAGGTTTAAGGAAATGCAGAAATTGTGCAATGTATGTAATATTGGATCGATGACGATTATACAGAAGAATATATATGATGTGTAATGTTTGTAACAGTGAACATGTTAATATTTTTTTATTTAAATGTATGTTTGCCTGTGTCATACATGATAATTCAACAAAGCTGTTAAAATAAAAATATATATGCGGGCGGCGCAGTGGTTAATGCTGTCACCTCATAGCAAGAGGTTCTCCGGTTCGATTCTCAGCTGGAGTGCCTTCTGTGTTGAGTTTACATGTTCTCCCTGTGTTCGTGTGGGTTTCCTCCGGGTACTCCGGTTTCCTCCCACATTCTAAAGATATGCTTCTGGAGCATTTCTCCCCGGGCCTCCGCTGAAAACAGGATCTGTGGAACTTTCCCGGTCAACAAATGTTAAATAAATAAATCAATAAATAAATATATAATGAAAGAAAAACATTTTAGCTACTCTGTGAAGTTAAAATGTAGACAATCTAAATCTTAACTGCTGGAAAGAAGGCACAGTAAAACGTAAGCATTTAATTCTGGCATTTTGGACATTACATTTTTCGCTACTGAATCCTACTTAAAGGAGACCTGTGCCCAGACTGAAAAAACATGTTTCATCAAGTCATGATGTTTCCTACATTTTAACACTACATTTGGACTCTGTATACTTTTTAAATATTTTTAAATGTAATTCCAGAGATTGCCCACATGGGGTCCAGTATCTTGATTTTTTAGTTTATCTCCAAGTATCCCACAATGCAGTGTTTGGCTTTAAAATACTACATCATAGCCCTTAAACTCCTGTGAATGCATTGAATTTACATGCGTTTTCATGTATACCCTGCTTGCCTTTTTTTTTTCTTTTTGGTCCGTCAGGTTTAATTACCATTTCTTGTTTTTCAGTGACTACTTAAAAGACTAACTGGGATAATCACACAGATCAGTATTCTCAGTACATGAGCTTTGTCTCCTGCTGTGATCTATCAATCACAGCAGCTAACAGCTCAAATTTGCCACTCTAATATATATGAAGGGGAGATGAGTTTAAGGATGACAGCTCAGGCATAACAAAGAATGAAAACTGTCCATTTTATAAAGAAAAATAAGTAACAGGCACTGAGAATACTGTTCTGTGTGATTATCCCTGTTTGTCTTTTAAGTAGTCATTGAAAAGCAAGAAACGGTAATTAAACCTGACTGACTAAAAGAAAGCAGGTTATACGTGAAAACACATGTAAAGTCAATGCATTTGACAGGAACTTAGGGGCTGTGATGTAATAATTTAAAGCCAAAAACCATGTGAGATATCTAGAGGTAAACTAAACAATAAAGATGCTGGACCCTATGTGGGCAGAGTCTGGAATTACATTTAAAAATATAAAAGAAGTATATAGAGTACAAAATTGGGGGTTACAATGTAGGAAACATCAAGACATGATGAAATAAACGTTTTTTCAGTCTGTGGGTGCAGTTCTCCTTTAACAATGCACACGTTTATTTATAGCAAATACCACCATGTATATTATGGTAATTTGCAAGCAGTGATCCTATTTCTGTTTGAGAAGTGACTACGTATATGACTCATTTGGACCTCAGTAATAGCAGTATTGTTTCTGGTTTGTATTTTCTCATGCTCTCTTTCATGCATATTTAACCTCTGTTGTTGCTCTCTTGAGTGTTGGCCAGCGTTTAACACTGACATTTTCTTGTTCTTAGTAGTGCTTCTGTGGGTGAAGAAAATACAGTTACAGTGTAAATAAACAGAAACTGTGTTGTGTGGAAGTAGCACTATTCTGTCCTTGTAATGTATACTTTATGAAAGGGCAAAGCTTCCAATTATTTACTTATTTTATTTGTTTAACTGTTAAGCTGACATGCACCTTCAGATAAAAATAGTCAATGACTTCCAGAAAAGATGCTGAAGTAATTTCCTAAACATGCGTGACCTGCAAAATCCCTCCTGAACAAATATTTGCTTTGCAATTAAACCATGTTGTATGTTTGCACTTAATGACAATTCAGACTGACAGCCATCTGCTGTGGTATCAGGTCTGTTTGCCATAAACTTAGAGAACAACAGCAATGATCCTGTTTTGATTTCTGCATATGTTATGTGGTAATGGGTGAGGCTCAGACCTGTAGCTCAACCATATCCCTTCTTCACATCACTGTGGAGGACCGAGAATTCCTGTGCCGTTTCCAGAAGGCAGATACACCTGTCTAGTTGAGGGAATGTGCTCTGCTTAGCAGATTGTGTAACAGTCATTACTGGTGTTGACTGAAAAGGGATAAGAGGATGAGACTTCCCCCTGTAAGGCACAATGAAGTACAATGCTGGCATTATTCCAGGTCGCTATCAAAACACAAATTAACGAGTTTAAAAAAAAAAAGTTTATCTTCCGAGTTCCTCACCTTGACTGCTGTGATTTAGCCATAGTGTTGTGGGTTTTGTCATTTGATTTATGGTTTCTGCTAAATTTACTGATGTATATTATTGCTGTTTAAGAGAGCATAAATAACAGAACAAAATCTGCACAAAGATTTATTATTATGTGGGGTCTACTAACCTAGAGCCGAACTGTTATGCATGTAAAGAAAACACTTTCTTTTCTGTTTAAGGCCAGTCTGTGACTTTCTGTTACTGTGTTGCAAGGTAGGGTTCAAAATGATTAAAGAATATGGACACTTGTCACGTCTCAAAAGACTCCTATTTTGTCTTCCTTTAGAGCCATTAACTGTTCTTGAATGTTGTGAGTCGATGTCAGCTTCACACTTTTGTTTTGATTAATTTTCCCCTCTGGCAGGACACTATGATTTGTTCCCCACAGTAGGCATACTCAAGGCCTGTATAGTTTATGGGTTCAAACACAACACTGCATCACTCTTCTGCACAGTGAGTCTGGAAGGCAGGAGTCACTCTGCTCTCCAAACGTGCAGGGAACTGGGTTTCAGCTTATAGCCCTCCTTTTCTGCTTATTGAATGGTTCGTTACACACAGTGCATGAGCCAGTTCCTGTGTGGGTAATAGTGCATCCCTGATTCCAGCAGACTGAAGAAATTCTGTCACCCGGGTTCTTGTCTCAAGTATTAATGTGGGAAAGGAGGCAATTGCACTGAAATGAGTGTTTGTAGCCCCATCCCCAAAGAAATAAAGTGAAATAATACATGATCTGAATTGCATGCACTAGAAGTAAAGATCCAAGAAATCCTTAATATGCACACTGTACTATAAAAAAAGGGGAATTCCAGCAGTAAATGTAATTGATGGTAATGATACAATTCATGGTTCATAGGTAGGTACTAGGCTATCGGCCCTAGGGCCCATACAAGCCTAGCCAAAAAATGTACCCTGGCTTTCGCCACCCAAGAAAATTATTTTCCTGTGCCCCTGTCGAGCAGAGCCACAGAAGTGATCCCCGGGGTGAATTTCCCATTTCCCATCCAATCATCAAGATTTTTCTTGGAGTGCTAATGAGGAGCTCTGTTTGACATAGATAGGTAGTCTGTTCCAGAGTATGGGAAGTCTCTGGGACAGGAATCTATCCCTCCAGCATGTTCTGTTTATTGTGGTGACAAGGTTAAGGTCCCTAGAGCATGTAGCTCGGAGGGATTGGGATTTCTTTAAGTGGAGCATGTCCAACAGCTCTGGGTTTGACATAGCTTTGTATGTTAGGCAGAGATCGCCCCTGAGTAGGTGATATGCGATGGAGTAAAGCTGTAGTTTTTTGAGACGGTCTGCATAGGGCATATGTTTGAGGCCAGTAATCCTCTTTGTGAGGTATTTCTGTGGTCTTTCCAGTTGTTGTAGATGTCTTGTGAGGTACATACCAAAAGGGGCGCGTTGTTCTCTATAATGGGTCTAATGAGTGATGAGTAGAGGGGAACAATGACCTCTTATTTTCTGGATGAGAAACCTTTTGTGATGAGATGAGCCACATAGAAGGATTTCCTGACCACTGTGGCGATGTGATTATCAAAGGAGAGACTACTGTCCACCTGTGTCCCAAGGTCTCTTATCACATTTTCGGCATTAAGTAGACTACCAACTATGTGGTAGTTCATGGGTACAGAGTTTTTACCAAAGGGGATGACAATACACTTTTTGGCATTGAGCTTCAGGCCATGGCTTTGACACCAGGTATCTGTCTCATTGAGGCCCTTTTGTAGTTTGTCCACATCATTAGGAGTTTTGATTATGGCTCCTAGTTTGCAGTCATCTGCAAACTTTGTTAATAAAGACCTTCTGTGTTGGCCTGCACTTCAGAGAAGTAGATACCAAACAGGAGAGGACCCAGGACTGAACCCTGTGGTACTCCACTTGTCACTGGTCTGATGTCGGATTTGGAATCCGCTACTTTCACAGTGTGGGTTCTGTCCATGAGCCAGTTGGCAACCCATCTTGTGACACAGGGATTTATACGTAGTTTAGTGAGCTCATCTATAATTCCAGAGTGGGGGATGGTGTCGAAAGCCTTGGCGAGATCTAGATAAGCTGTGTGAACCATTTTACCCTCATCTATGGCTTTGGTGACTGCTTCAAAGAAGTTAATCAGGTTTAGGAGACATGATCTGCCTTTTACAAATCCAAACTGAGTAGGGTCCAGAGTTTGGAGATTACCAATATCTTTGTTTATGAGTTCCATGATGATACGTTCCATGGCCTTGCAGACCAGGCTCATCAGGCTAATGGGGCAGTAGTTCCCGGGGTCCGTCGTGGCTCCCCCTTTGTGGAGTGGGATAACTGTCACGGTGCGCCATTCAGTGGGTACAAAGCCTGAGGTGAGGCTATTATTGAACATGGTACTTAGGTGTAGGGTGCCAGTTCATTCTGTAGTTCGTGTAGAACGCAGCCTGGGATATTGTCAGGTCCCATGGATGCTGTGTTCTTGGCTTTGGAGAGTGTTTTTTTTACCTGTGCAGCCGTGATTATAGGAACTTTGCATTCTTCAGGTATAGAGATGGGCCCTCTAGGGGGTGAGAGGGGGATAAAGTTAGCACTGAACCTATCTGCTAGGATGTTGGCAATATCAGTTGGTTCTGTATATTTAGTGCCATTATGCTGTAACTCAGAGCAGATCTGAGTGTTCCCATTTAGATTCTTGACATAGCTATAGAATGCTTTGTGGTTGTCTTTAGAGTCGGTGGCAATTTTGTTTTCGTAACTAGCTTTGGAGGATTTTATGAGGGATCTCAGCTTCTTACTGAGGTTGACCAGGGAGTTCCTCCAGTCATGGGATTTTACTCTTTTTTTGCAACAGTTTCTTTCTCCTGTTGTAGAGTTTGTTTATGGCAGAGGTCCACCAGATTGGCTTCCTTTTTTTTGAAGGATAACATCTTGGTTCTGTTAGGGATAGCATGATCCATACACTCGTGTAAGTGCTTATAAAGTGCATTTGTGTAGGATTCGGCAGTCATACCTCTATTGTCCGTCTACATGGGTGTCATGAAGTTTGCCACTTCTGTCTTAAGAAGTGTGAAGTTGGCTTTTGAGAAGTTTTTTACGATGGTTTCCCTAATTGGGGCTGGGGGTGGGATGTGGATGTCTAGGCTGATTAGCTTGTGGTCAGATCTGACCAACGAGGAATTGACCTCTGGTGTGGAACACCGGTTTCCCATGTTGGTAATGACCAGGTCTAGGATATTGCTGCCCTTGGTGGGGGTGTGAATAAGTTAAAATGTCTAGAAGAAATTATTTGCATGTGGAAATTAGAAGAGGCAGACATACTAGAATGATGCTTCATGTTTTTCAAAAAAAACATTTATACAGATTTTTGCATAATGTCCAGATTTTCAGCTCCTACGTTTGGTCCGTTTTTCATAAAATTGTGTTTTTCTGGAAAATTACTGGCAAATCATTAATTATTGAAGTTAGAAAATAATGACAGACATTTGAGTTTCTTCATACCCTTCAGAACATTCATGCTAATGCAAAACCTGTTGTTCAACTTTCTAATATTTATTTTTAAATTTCATTTAAAAATTGTCCCTATTTTTGGTCTTTTCCCCCATTTTTATTTATGGTTTTGTCCAGATTTCTTGCTCTGAGGTTGAGAGGTATGGACCTGCAGTAAGCCTGAAAAAGGGGGGTACAGTATTTGACAGCCTGGGAGGACATGGTTAACAGACCACTTTTTTGCCAGGGATTGTCTGCAGTTATCCACTCTAGGCTTTCTGATATTGTCAAAGACCTTTTCCACCCCCACAGTGCTTTTTTAGACTATGCCAAACTGATAAACCTACAGACTTAACTGAACCTATTAAGGAATATCTGAAGGTGGTGTACTGCTCAATGCTCAAAGTCTTAACAAGAAACTCCACTCTCTGCAAGCCTTCCTCTCCCTGGAGAATGTAGACATCTGTCTAGTAACAGAAACATGGGTTAAAGTCTCTTAGACTACCCCAGCAATGCAAGGTTATAATGCCTTTCACACCTTTAGACCAGCTACTGCACAGGAAGGAACTAAAGGTGGAGGAGTGTCAGTCTATATTAAGACCACTCTCACATCCATGCTAAAGTGTATGACCCACTGAAACTCGTACATGTGCAACTCACCATAAGCAGGGTGCTGTACTGTATCCTTGCAGCATGTAGGCGCCCCTTCATATCCCAAGAAACCCGTACTACCCATCTCAGTATACTAGAGTCCCTTAGCATTCAACTCAGTATGATATTCACTAGGGATTTCAACTACCCCTCTATAGATTGGGAATCCTACACCACTTGTAATACACAAACCCAGCAATTCCTAAACTTTAATACCAACATCCCAGAACAGTTGATGTTAAGTTGTCTATCTCGCCTTCATTCTTCCTGTTTGGGTTTGGAGCCGATCCTCGGCTCCGACTTGGCCATCTTCAAAAGCTCGAGAGCTGCTTACTGGCTCGAGGCCCTCCTATATCCCATGATGCCTGGCACTAGATACCCAGATCTCGTTTGCCGCTTCTGCTGCGTGGTTGTTCTACTGGCTCAGGTTGTATAAGCTTTGCTATTGTTACTGTATTTTTTCTTGTTAAAAATCTGTATTGGTAGTGTAGAATTAGTCGTTAGTTAGACTTTAGTATTGTAGCTAGTTTTCTTCTAGAAAAGTGTTACCCTTCCTTAAGAAACTCATTTTAGTTAGTTCCCCCCCCCCCCCTTATAGGTTCATAGGTTCATACTAGGCTATCTGCCCGAGGGCATTTATAAGCCTAGCCCATAGTTTTGTGGCTTACGCCACCCCTTTAGTTTGGAGAAACTATGCCCATTATTTTGCTGTGCCTCTGTCGAGCAGTGACACTGAGGTAACCCCTGGGGTGTATCTGCGATCTCCCATCCATTGGTCAAGATTCCTCTTGAACAAGGCCAGCGAGGTGCTCTGCCTCACATAAACTGGGATTTTGTTCCACAGCATAGGGAGTCTTTGGGTGATGAATCTATCCCTCCAGCACGTCCTATTAATAACCGTGTCGAGGTTTAAGTCTCCCGCCCTTGTGGCTCTGAGGGATCTAGATTTTTTGAGATGAAGCATGTTCATCAAATCTGGGTTTGACATGGCCTTGTATGTCAGGCATAGGTCACCTCTGAGCAAGCGGTAAGCAACTGAATATAACTGGAGTTCTTTCAGTCGGGCAGCATAAGACAGATTTTTTATCCTTTTGGTGAGGAACTTTTGTGGCCTCTCCAGCTGCTGCAAGTGTCTGGTCAGATACATTCGAATGGGGCATTGTACTTTCGATCATTGGTCTGATGAGTGATGAGTATAGGGAGACTATGACTTCCCTTGATCTAGATGTGAATCCCTTCATGATAAGGTGGGCAATGTAGAAGGTCTTCCTAACTACTTTAGCAATATGAGTGTCGAATGAAAGGCTACTGTCAACCTGGGTTCCCAGGTCCCTGATAACTTCTTCTGTGATCAGGGGATTGCCACCTATATGGTAGCTAGGGGTAACCTTATTTTTCCCGAAGGAATGACTATGCATTTCTTGGCATTTAACTTTAGGCCATGGCTCTGGCACCAGTTATCCATTTCTGTGAGACCCTTCTGAAGGATATCTGTGTCGGATGTGTTTTCAACTACGGCGCAAGTTTGCAGTTATCTGCAAACTTTGTCAGCCATAACCCTCCTGTGTTTGCTTGTACTTCAGAAAAGTAGATGCCAAACAAGAGTGGGCCCAGGACTGAGCCCTGTGGGACACCACTTGTGACAGGCTTTGAGTCTGACATGGCGCCAGCAACTCTGACCCTGTGGGTTCTGTCACTCAGCCAGTTTGCAACCCATCTTGTAATGTATGGGTTTACATTTAAGTTGATGAGTTTTTCAATGATACCCGAGTGGGGTATTGTATCGAAAGCCTTCGCCAGGTCTAGGTAGGCTGTATGGACTGCCTTTCCCTCGCCAATGGCCTTGGTGACTGTTTCGAAAAAGTCAACCAAGTTTAAAAGGCATGATCTGCCTTTGACAAAGCCAAACTGGGTTGGATCCAAAGTCTGCAAATTCCCTATGTCTTTATTTATGAGATCCATTATGATCCTCTCCATGGCTTTGCAGATAAGGCTTGTCAAGCTAATGGGACGGTAATTTCCAGGGTCGGTGGAGGCACCGCCTTTGTGGAGTGGGACCACAGTCGCTGTGCGCCACTCCTGGAGTGCGTATCTTGAGGTGAGACTAAGATTAAACAGCTGTCCTAACTGTGGGTTTAATTCCTCATTGAGTTCATGGAGCACACAGCCGGGGACACCATCAGGTCCCATGGATGCTGTGTTTTTTGAGTTCTCACCTGGGCGTTAGAGATGTTTGGGGGGCTACAATCATTTGGTATAGATATCTCTCCTTTAGGGGAGGGGAGAAGTTTGCACTGAACCTGTCAGCCAGTATGTTGGCAATGTCTGTAGGATCAGTAATCTTCACATCATTTTGAACTAATTCTGAGCATATCTGGGAGTTTCCTCCTAGGTTTCTGACATAGCTAAAGAATGCCTTATGGTTGTCTTTAGAGTCCTTAGCTATTTTTTCTCAAAATTAGCTTTGGATGATTTTATGAGAGCTCTTAGCTTTTTACTTATAGTGATCAGCAGTGTCTTACCTTTTAAGGATTTTGCTCTATCTTGTAGTAGCTTTCTCCTTTTGTTGTAGAGTTTGTTTATGGCTGGGGTCCACCAGACTGGACGCTTGCCTTTGGTACAGTCTTTGTGTTGCTTGGGATTGCCTGATCCATGCAGCCCTGCAGGTGCTGGTAGAAGGCATTTGTAAGTGATTCAGCGGTTTGAGTAATGTTTACCGCCGGCTCAGGGGCCTTAAAGGAGACCACACTAGTCTTTAGAAGTGTGAAGTCAGCTTTCGAGAAGTTCATTACTGTGGTCTTTTTAATTTCGGGTGGGGGCGGGATGAGGACCTCCAGCGAGATTAGTTTGTGATCTGATCTCACCAGTGATGGGTATACTTCCGGCGTTGAACATTGTGCTCCCATGTTCGTGATGATGAGATCAAGTATGTTTTCTCCTCTTGTGGGGATGGTGACTAGTTGTTCCATGGCATTTGAGTTTATGAATTCCAGGAACTTTTGGGCTAGAGTGTTTGGGCTTGAGTAGTGTTCCCAGTCTATATTAGGGTAGTTGAAGTCACCTAGTATGATGGTGTTCGAGATACATTTATCCCTCCAGTGTTTTCAGGAAGGCCATATGAGGTTCCTGATTTTGAGGGTGGCCTGTAACATGCTACAAATTGCAGAGCAGTCTTGCCTATGGTTAATTGCACCTGGATGGTTTCCGATGCATCGTGCGTTGCCACCAATCTTGAGGTGTGGGTGTCCTTGATGAATATGGATACCCCTCCTCCTTTCTTGGTATTGTCCGGGTTTTGGGGCCGGACGCATGATATGAGGTAAAACCTGATAGTGCTGGGGTGCTCTCAGGAGCCTTGAACCTGGTTTCTGTCACAGCACAGACATCGATGTTCTCCATACTGAGAAGGGCCTCGAGTGCATGCATCTTGAGGTTGAGACTTCTGGCATTGAGCAGCATTACCCTTAGTTTTGTTCTTTGTTGTGTTCTAGGGTGGTAGGTTTAGAATTTGAGCCTTGCCTAAAAAAGGCACTATGGGGGTGGCAAGAGCCTTTGCCAGAATCCGGAATCCCAGGGGTGACAAGTGCAAGCCGTCCCTTGCGAAGCAGCGTGGCTTGTCCAGCATGTCATCCCAGGCAGACAGACATTAGATCCCCTTTGAATGACACCAGAGTTTAAGCCAATTGTTAAAGCTGATCATCTTATCTCTGTATTGTGGCATCATTCTTGGTGAAGGTAGGATACTGCTCAAGGTCAGGGTCATACCTGCTTGGGCTACATAATCAGAGAGCTCCTCTATGTCTCTTTTCATGTAGTCCAAGGAGGTACGTCTCAGGTCGTTAACACCAGCGTGGACAATGATTGAGTCGTACTTGTACCTGCTGTTGAGAGACCTGAGTGCATGCGTTATGTGGCGGATTCTAGCACCCGACAGGCAGCTTACTGTGACCTTCTCCTTACTCAGTCTGGTGAGCTGGATGTCAGTGTGTCTGACTATGGAGTCACCAATGACTAGTGTGTCTGGCATTGTGTTTGGCCTTAAGGGCTGTGACTGCTTGACACTCTGACTGTGTGGTCTATGTGTTGCAGGTGTTGTGTTCTGAGGTGGTAGTTGTTTGGGTGTCTGCTTTGGTGGCCTCTGCTGTTTTGGTAGATTTTTGATCAGAGCCTCCGAGTATGTCTTTGTGTGTTTATGTGTATGATTTGAGGTTGTGATGGTATTATGTGAGACTGGGTCTATAGTGTGTGTGGTTACCTTCTCCTCCTGCCTGGTCTTGCCAGTCCTATGTTGAGAGAGCTCAGCCTCCAGTTTGGCCGTATAGTTGCATCTCTCGCATGTATTTGTGTTTTGTGGGAGGAGGAGAGGGTTGTCTGTGTACATGAGGCAATTGTAACATTGCCTCAATATTCCCAGGTTCAACAGCTGAGCAGGAGAGGACATTAGCAACTGATCCCTCAACATGCTAGAAGGAATAGACAGAAAAACTTAAAAAAAGGTTCTGGGGGATGTGGGTGACCGAGAAACAGGGTTTGCTTTTTTGGGGTACTTTCTATAACAAGAGTGCTGTATCGAGGTGATAAGTACTGTAGGAGCAAGTGCTTGGCTATACAGATGGAGAATAGTCAACTTGGGAGTCAAGTAGAGATAATTTATAGTTGTAGGATACACTAAATAGAACAGTAGTATACTTTGAGGAAGGTAGTTTTAAGGGAAAATTTGAAGAGTGGACTTTAGGTAGCCCTAATAGTTTAAATCTGATTAACCGGCGCTGCCCTAGTGTGCAACAGTAGCAGCTCCGCGCTAACGCGCGTTTAGCATGTTTTATAGCAGGGGGCTGAAAGGAGCTAGGAATTGGCCCAAAACTACCAATGGACTACTAGTTTCTGGCTGAAACTTCACCAAATCAGACAAAAAGGTTGCTCAGTGCTTCCCACTCCCACTGGTAAGCAAAGAAACTTCCCTCCTTCCAAATAAGGCAATGGATCAGTATCAGGAACTAAAAACAAAGCCCAGGGATCAGCAACTCTGAAACTGGACTACTCTAGTTCAGTAAGGCGGGAAAATAAGAGATTTTTTTTTGTTTTTTTGTTTTTTTTTTTTTTACAGAGACAAGGAAAACAACAGACAGTAAATGCTATAAATGCTATAACTCGGCTATCGCACTTTAGTGTGTAGCCTACAGAAACAATTTGCAACAATTAGTAACTTAAACTGCAACAAACAGTGTACAATGCAGAAATCACTTAAAGTAGCAGTAAAACAGGCGAAAATGCAGTCGCTAGCTTAATAACAGTGGGAAAGCCACAAAAATACTTATATCTTTCCACAGAAAGGTTCTTTCCATTTAAGTTAGAGGTTAACCTTTCTTTCGATCTCCCTTTAAAAAAAATAAATAAATTATTTTTTTCTTCTAATTAGTCACTTTTAGTGTTTAGTGTTAGTTTTGAGGGCGGCCACTGTGGTGCAGTGGTTAGCACTGCCGCCTCACAGCAAGAGGTTCTCCGGTTCGATCTTGGCTGGGGTGCCTTCTGTGCGGAGTCTGCATGTCCTCCCTGTGGTCGCGTGGGTTTCCTCTGGGTGCCCCGGTTTCCTCCCACATCCCAAAGACATGCTGCAGGTGGATTGGATACTCTAAATTGGCCCTAGGTGTGCGTGTGTGCCTTCTGTGGAAGGTTGGGCGCCGGGCTGGCAACTCGACATCGTAAAACTCTACTGCCAATTATGAGCGGACAAGGTGATCGATCCGCTGTGGCGACCGCTAACCGGGAAAAAGCCAAAAGAAGAAGTGTTTAGTGTTAGTTTTAGATATTTTTTGGTTGTAGTGGTATTTGTAGTGGGTTGTGGTAACTGTAGAGTGTTGACTTTTACTGTTGGTTACCTTAACCATCTGTGTGGAAACTTGTCCTTGGTTTTCTCCCTAGGATGTCCAAGGATCCAAAACCATCCGGATTCAAGAAGTGTGACTCATGCTGTCAGAAGATGTCTCTGACAGATGGTCACACTTCTTGTGTTTATTGCCTGGGCGCTGTGCACCTGTAGGACTCTTGCTCGATCTGTCATGCCTTCAGTCCAAGAGTCCTGCAGGAGTGCAAAAATAAATTGATTCTGAGGGGTATGCTTAAACCCCAAGATTCACCGGTGAAGAGTCAGTTGGCAAAATCTTCCAGGCCACCTAAACCGTAGTCTCCCAGTTTGGAGCCATCGTTGAGTGAAGCCACACAATCCATTTCAGCTCCGGCTGGAACCGATGTCCCTCCCTCCCAGTTGGCTCTGACACGGTCTTCGGAGCCAGTTGAGAGTCAAAAGAGATCTAGGTCTCCTCCTTTGGAGTTGATACGTTCGGCTCCGAAGTTGCCCCTGTTCCAATCGGAGCGTAGTCACCGATCATCCCACTCTTCTTGGTCCTTTAGACTTTCGGACCATGACTTGGAAAGAGTGGTCTGTAGGCTCTAAAAATCGCAGGGCCTAGCCAAAATGTTGTCCAGCCCTCCTCAACAGGAGTCGGCTCTGTCCACAGCTGTAGATATTCCTCCTCCGACTCTTCCTATGAGCTCGGAGCCGGAGTTCGTTTGGGTTCGAGTCATGGAACCGTCAGCACCGATACCCTCTCTTTCGGTTCAGTCGTCTGCTCTGATCCCTTCCATGGTACCTTCCCTGGAAGGATCTGGGTGCCAAGACTCCCTTGTCGGCTCCGAGGGGGCGAGTGGCATCGGACCCTTGTCCGACCTCGCTCTCCCTCTCGGTGCCTCGTCGCAGGTAAGCTCTGCTCCCACATCTGCCTCGGAGCCATCTCCCTCGGTGCGGGGAGGGCTTCCGGTTTCTTCGGAGCCTGAGCCTTCTCTGCGTCTGGGCAGGGACACCTTCGAGGTGATGAGGAGTGTACTGGCCCCTGAGTCAGTCCCACGATCGACCCCATCGGCTCCTCCCCCTAGGGTGCCTGCGTCAGCCTTTGCCCCTCTTCCAGACCCCAAGCGTGGGGATACATCGCTCCAGGACACCCCTTTGGGTGTATCCTCCTCTTCCGAGGCCTCCCCTTGTCTTTCAGAGGAGCCACCTTGCAAGAGAAAATGCAAGAGGAAGCATGTTGACTCCCTCGAGTCTGTCACATCGGATACCAACTTAAAGGAGTCAGAAGGGTTCCCAAGATCCCCCTCTGAAGATGTCTCCTTCTCAGACATCCTTGAGATGCTTAGGCAGAGGGGAAACTGGACTACCCTAAGCCCTTCCGAGGATGAGTCTGTATTCCTGGATGTGTTTGGATCTCGACCTTCCACCTCCTGGGTGTCCCCGCCTTTCGACCCACTGATGTCTGTGGTGGCTCGAAAAGCATGGACGGCTCCAGACACAGTGGAACCGACCCTAGAAGACCTGCCAAGTTCATTACTGCCCCGCAGGACAAACAGTTCTTGACCAAGGGTGTCCCTGTTGATGCCATGGTGGTAGCAGTGGCCACAAAGGAGGAGTTGGCTGAAACTTCTTTATCTGTCCATCCCCCTAACAAGGAGTCCAGGATGATGGACAGATATGGGAAGCGTATGTTCTCTTCAGTGACCTTTTCCATGCAGTCCCTGAGCTACCTGTGCCACTTTACCATCTTCAGAGGGATCTCCTGAAAGAGCTTGGAGATACCCTCTAAGAGCCATCAGCTGAGGGGGGCCCAGACTAAGGCAGCCTCCCAGCTGGCGACTCTGAATTCAGTGGTAAACTCCTCCATGTGGCTCATTTTGTATGCAGCCGATAGTGTGAGTAGAGCCGCAGGCACAGGCGTGGCCGTCAGGAAGCACGCTTGGATGCGGCTATGTAACTTTGCGGAACCTTTCAGAGCGTCTTTCACCAACACCCCATTTGATGGTTCCTCTCTCTTCGAATCACAGGTGAAAGATACCCTTACCAGGTGTGAGCAGGAAGGCAAGACTCTCTCTGCTGTAGGAGTCCGTTTTTCCACTCCCTTCAGACCATATCCTAAGGGTCAGAAGAGTGGGAAGATGTGGTTCTGGAAATCCCAAGGAGCCTTGCCGGACACACGTGGTGAGTTCCCCTCCAGGGGCAGAGGAGGGAACAGTAACAGACGCCACCCTCGTGGCAGTGGGGGTCCTCAAAACCAGGACAGCAGAGAATCTTTCTCTTACAAGCTCTTCCAGCATCCCTGAAGGGTTGCCCGGCTGCTCACCTCTGGAGGCAGTCGGGGGAAGATTATCGCTGTTCCCAAGAGCCTGGCAAGACATAACTCAAGACAAATGGGTACAGTCCGTCATATCCGGAGGCTACAGAATTCCCTTCGTTTGCATCCCCTTAAGGTCAAGTAAGTCCCTACCAGATGTTCCACCCAATCTAAGGGACCAAGCTGTGCAAGAGGTCTCAAAACTGCTAAGAAAAAGGGCCATCCAGCAAGTCCCAGCAGACCAACAAGGATCCAGAATTTACTCAAGGTTCTTTTTGGTACCAAAAAAGACAGGGGACTGGAGACCCATTTTGGATCTCAGCAGACTAAACAAGTCTGTACAAAGAACGAAGTTCTGGATGGTCACGCTTCAGTCCATTTTACCTTTTCTGGGTCAGGACAATTGGATGTGCTCCATAGATCTTCAGGATGCATACTACCACATCAAAATGGACAGAGGCTCTGAAGATTCCTTCGCTTCCGGCTGGGAGCCAGCCATTATCAATTTAGAGCTCTGCCCTTTGGTCTCACCACAGCCCCCAGGGTGTTTACCAAATGTATGGCAGTAGTTACCGCTCATCTGAGATGGCAAGGATTCCAGGTGTTTCCATATCTCAACGACTGGCTCCTCACTGCTACTACCAGACATCACCTTCTGCGAGCCAGAGACTGCACCATCGACATAAATTTCGAAAAGTCTACATTGTCGCCCTGTCAATCTATCACCTTTATAGACGCAAATTTAAATACCAAAGACATGTTAGCGAGCCTCCCACCAGACAGGTTGTTAGTGATTCGTCAGCATGTCAAGGTTTTATTAGCATGCAAAAGGATTCAAGCCAGGTTTGTCCTTCAGATGCTAGGTCTCATGGCAGCAGCGATCGTACTTGTCCCTGTAGCTCGTTTTCACATGAGGATCCTCCAGTGGCTTCTTTTCACCCAATGGTCCTTTCAGCAACTTCCCATGTCTTACATGATTATGATCACTCAGGCATGCAAGAAGCATCTTGCATGGTGGATGGTCTCCATATCAGTGCTCCACGGCAGACCATTTGTTCTCCCCCCTCTAGTGGCTACAGTGACCACAGACGCCTCCCTGATCGGGTGGGGGGGGGGCATTATCAGGGCAGAACAGTCCAAGGCACTTGGCAACTTCACGAGTATCATCTGCACATAAATGTCTTTGAGATGAGGGCCATGCTCTTAGCGTTGCAGGCTCTTCAGGACTCTCTTTCTACCAGGACCATTGCAGTTCAAACGGACAATATGTCCGTAGTGTGGTTACATCAACAAGCAGGGCGGAACCAGGTCCTACCCCCTATGTCGAGAAGCGCTCAGACTTTGGCAGTGGGCGATGTCTTCCCAACTGTTTCTGATTGCAACACACATCTCTGGGAGGTCCAACGTCATAGCAGACAGACTGAGCAGAGCAATTCTCGTGCCTCACAAGTGGTCTCTGAACCAAGTAATTGTGGACCAAATCTTCCGCAGATGGGGCCAACCTTGCTGCGACCTTTTTGCAACTCCCTTCAACAGCAAGTGCAGCAATTTCTTCTCTCTCCTTCCACTTCCCGAGCATTCCCCCAGAAACGCTCTAGTCCACGATTGGCCCCAGGGACTTATTTATGCATTCCCTCCTTTCCCCCTCATACCGAAGCGAATTAAGAAGTCTACTGTTTTGGGTTGCGAAATTATCCTCATTGCCCCTTACTGGCCTCGACAAATATGGTTTCCGTTCCTGCATCGCTATCTTCTCGAACAGCCTTGGACTCTGGACCTAGTTCCAGACCTCCTGATTCATCAATCGGGCGGGCTGCACCAATCCCTGCACTCTCTCCAGCTCACAGCGTGGCTGCTCCACTTCCAACCTTAGCCAGGCTCCCAGATACCTTCCCCCACTGTGCGTGAAATCCTTTTGTCATCACACAAGTCTATGACCAGAAAAACTTACGCTAGTCAAGTGGAAAAGTTTTTCTTCCTGGGCAGAGGCAAAAAGTATTGACCCCTTTTCAGCCCCCGTACACTCCATTTTGGAATTTCTTGCAGAGCTCTTCCATGCTGGGTCCGCTTCCACTATAATTAGAGTTCAGTTAGCGGCAATTTCAAATTTTCACATTGGCCTATCGGAAAACAATATCAAGTCCCATAAGCTCTGTAAAGCCTTTCTCAAAGGAACCACTCTGCTCAGGCCCCCAGTGAGAGATCCTCCACCACCGTGGGATCTAAATTTGATTTTAGCTTCGCTAATTTTGCTCCCTTTCGAACCTGCAGCTTCTTGTTCACTGAAGTTCTTATCTTGGAAAACCCTTTTTCTGGTAGCTATTACTTCAGCCAGAAGAGTTTCGGAACTACAGGCTCTTTCTATCCGATCTCCATACCTCATGTTCCACAATGACAGGGTTGCTCTGAGGACTAATCCTTCCTTCCTTCCTAAGGTCTCTTCAGAGAGTAACTTGAATCAGTCCATAGACCTTCCTGTGTTTTTCCCTAACCACTCCAACAGGGCGGAGTATAAGTTGCATCAGTTAGATGTTCACAGGCAACTACGCTTTTATTTACATAGAACCAAAGACATTAGAAAATCATATAAACTGTTCCTGTCTTATGCAATAGGTAAACAGGGGCTTCCGGTCTCCAAGATGACCTTATCCAGGTGGTTGTCTTCTATCATCACGCTCATGTACCATCTCAGGAATAAAGAATTACCAGTCAAACCAAAAGGTCACTCCACCAGAGCTTTAGCCACTTCACTGGCTTTTCAGACTAGTTTGCACATGGAATCTATTTGTGCTGCGGCTACATGGGCCAACTCACATACTTTTGTTTCGCATTATAAGTTGGATTTGGTTTCCAGGAGCAGAGCTGATTTTGCTTCCACTGTTATGAAAAGTCTTTTCTGATGAGCCACCCAGGAGTTTAGGTGCTAGGGACGCTGTCCCAACCAGCAAGAATGAAGGCGAGATGGACAACTTAACATAAAGAAGTTATGTACCTACCATAACATTCCATGTTAGTTGTCTTCTTCTCGCCTTCTTTCTTCCGTCCCACCCTCCATCCCCCTATCCTAGTGAACCGAGAAGAGTTCCTCATGTTTTTGCACTGACTGAGTCTTCTCTGGCTATTTCCTTCTGCTTAGTAGTCTCCCCAGTAGGAATTATGCATTCTAGGATAGCATTCATTTATTATTATGTCTGCAGTTAGACTTACCAAATGAGATCTGGGTATCTAGCACCAGGCATCATGGGATATAGGGGGGCCTCGAGCCAGTAAGCAGCTCTCGAGCTTTTGAAGATGGCCGAGTCGGAGCCGAGGATCGGCTCCGAACTCAACCAGCAAGAAAGAAGGCGAGAAGAAGACAACTAACATGGAACGTTATGGTAGGTACATAACTTCTTTTTCCATTCTTTTAACAGGGGTACAAACATTTTTGACCTTGTACTCACGAACTTGGGGTAACAATGTTCCTTACCTGATGTAATATCTTTGCTTGTCAGATCTGACCATAAGGCAGTATTACTAGAAATAAAAATTAAATCCAGGGATCCAGTGAAGCCAAAAACCTTTAGGAACTATTCCAAGGCTATCCTGTCTCTACTAAGCAACACCTTTGCTAAATTTCAAACACCCTCAAACCCAGTAAACACGATAGAATACACTGAGCTATTTACAGAGTCTTTGTGCAGCCATATTGATAACTGCATAGAGTAAGCTATGCCCACTTATATTGAGAGTAAGACAAACTCAAAAGATAAGCCACCCTGGTGGAATCACAGTATCAATCGGTTACACAACAAAAGAAAAACAATCTTGGTTAAGCATAGGAGGAACAAAGCCATCCATACTAAAATCTCCCTGGCCAATCTAAACAGGCAGTTAAGAGGGTTACTTAATACTTCAAAGGCTAAATTTGATTAAAAAATAGCTTCTCAGACAAAGGACAGTCACAAAGCTTTCTACAGCTACGTCCGTAACCTTAGAAGAAATGCACAACAATGCATAGATCTTATTGTAAATGGCATCACCCACATTGATCCCACATTGATCCACACAAAACATCATAGAAAATAATGGTCTGAATCACATGGGATCACCCATTACCAACAGTTCAAAAGATCGATGCGAGAAAACCAGATATAGTGGTTCATGAAAAAAAAAGATAAAAGCATTGATCACAGAAATCGCTACACTCAATGACTACAGTGACTTGCATACAGAGAGAGACAAAGTTTTATAAAATATCAGGATTTGCAGGCAGAAACAACAGCAATGTAGAAGAAAACTACCCAGACAGTTCTAATAGGAGTAGGAGCAATAGGTCTTATAAAAAAAAGAATCTACAGTGGTATGTAGATATGTTGCGGTGGTGGTGCTGCGGTAGCGTTGTCGCCTCACAGTAAGATGCTGTCCGGTTCGATTCTCAGCTAGAGCGTCTTCTACGTGGAGACATGCGTGAATGGGTGTACCTTCATTGAAGGTTGTGCATCAGGGCTGGTAACTTGGCACGTAAAAATCAACTACCAATCATTAGCGGACCGGAGGTCTGCTGTGGCGACCCCTAACCGGGAAAAGCCGAAAGACACAACAACTGATGCATGCAACTCCATATGAATTGCAGGAGTCATCATTACTGGGCACATTGCAGGTGCTGCGAAGAGCACTTCTAGCTGACATCAAAGATTGAAACAATACTAATTTCATGAACTTTAATCATACTTTGACTTAGGAATGGGGTCCATTACCATCACGGTGTTAGAAACCCAAAGGATTTGAAGAATTTAAAAAGAGAGAAACCAGAGGCCATTGCCAACCTTTTGGCTGACAGGTTCAGCTCAAATCGTCCCCCCACGATAATCCAAAGGAAATAAAACATAACACGATCCCCCCCCCCGCAAACGATAGGCCAAAGGAAATGCCACATAACACTATCCCCCAACCATTACTAGGGAACAGGTCCTCCACGCACTTTCCAGGGCCAAAAATACTGCATTGATGGGCCCTGATAACATCCCGGGATGTTTAATAAATTGCATGAAACATGAGCTTTCTAGTCCACTTGAATTGCTTTTCAACAGGAGCCTTCAGTCAGACTTTGTGCCCAAGAAATGGAAGATGACTACAGTCATTCCCCTGCACAAAGGAGATCTAACCACTGACATGGGTAACTACAGGCTTATAGGTCTTACCAGCCTCATATGTAAGACAATGGAAAGAATCATCATGGACGTGATAAATGAGGACATAGGTAACGTGCAAATACTGGACCCATCACAGTTTGACTTTGTTAAAGGCAGGTTATGTCTATTAAATCTGGTGAACTTTTTTTGAGAGTGTCACCAAAGCACTGGATGAAGGTAAGACTGTCGATACATATTACCTTGACCTGGCCAAAGCTTTTGATACAATACCCGAATCAGGCTTTATAGACAAACTCATTAATTTAGGTATAAGCCCTTTTATCACTCACTGGATAGCCAACTGGCTCACTGATGGGCCTAAGAGCTGAAAGTAGGTGAGACCACCTCCACCAAGAGGCCAGTCACTAGCAGAGTCCCCCAGGGGTTGGTACTGGGCCTGCTCCTTTTTGACATCCATTTCCCTGAAATGGAAGCAAATGCTGAAGGTTTCTGGCTGACTAAGTTTGCAGGTGATTGCAAACTGGGAGCTATCATAGACTCCCCTGCAGACACTAACATTCTTCAAGAAGGTCCATCTCTGACTAACAAATGGTGCCAAAGCCATGGTCTTAAACTCAATGCTAAGAAATCCATAATTGTACCTTTTGGGAACTTAACCATCCCAGCGAATTACTATTTTGATAATACACCACTAAGTGCTGACCTAGTGGTCAGGGATCTGGGTACTCATGTAGAAAATGGTAGGAGGAAATTACTTAGAAAAAATGGAAATTATTTGAACTAAACACCAAGAATAATATTTTGTAGGAGGAGTGAAGTTAAGGCAGGAATTCAGTAATTTTTTTAGAATGTTGTACTCATGATAATTACAAAGAAACAATATGTGATGTATAATGTATGCAAATGGAAAAAATGTCAATATGTTTTTTTTTCGTTTGTGAAAATGTATGTTTGCTTATCGCTTAAGTGATTTAATAACAGTGTTTAAAAAAAAAATTTCTGGACAAAGCCAAAAAGTAATTTGGTGTGTGTTTGTGGGGAGGGGCGGGGTGACAAAAGCTTCAACTCAAGGACAGATTTTAAATATTGATCTTGTAACCTTAGAAAGTTGCCAGCATAATATAGTTTTGTAGTTGCATACATTTTCTCAAGGATATGAAGTCTGAGACTCAAATATCTGTCATTATTTAGAGACTTCAATCTTTAGTGATTTTGCCAGAAAACAAATACACAGTTTTTGAGGAAAAGACCAAAAATATGAAGCAAAAATGTGGATTTATAAAGGTTACCACAAAGAGTACACTTTGTGTAACCTTTCTGAGTGAATAGACAACAAAAACATTATGGTAGGGCTGTTCTTGAATTCAGAAAAGTTACGTCAAGGTGTAGATATAGTGTATACCTCATGTTAACCTTTATGAATCCCCCCATCTGTAAAATTCTGCACTGTTAAGAGGTATGGAGCTAAGAACCATAAGGCCTTTGCGGAGTATGGTCAGCTGTTAGTGTTATTCTGAGTTCATCTGCCTCCCCACCTTTCTAAGAAAACCCACATCTAAGAGTAGAATCGTCCATGAAAAGGGCAGAAAGTGTAGAGAGTCTCTCAGTCACTGTAGAAAACAGAGGAAGATGAAAAAACTGTTTGTGGTTAAGACACTAGTGGCACTCTGGGGGACAGATCAAATTATTTGTGACAGTGACCCAACCAGAGGTACCACCCAGGTCAAAGCCGCTGTGACCATGGAGAGCATGAGCTGCCCCCTTGTAGCCCAGATGGTTTTCCTCTACTAATGTTTCCCTAGAACAAACCACTGCTTCTTTTATGTAGTTGCATAGCAGGGAGGAAGGGAGTTCTAGAAAGGTTTCTTTTGGGACTCAAAACTGAGATTACACCGAGCTCAGAATTGCAGGTCCCCCGACTCTACTTTTCTTGTGAAAGTTGAAACTGCGGCAAAACAAATTTCCCATTCCTATGGAAATATCATGGGCATTTAGAATGTTTCATAAGGAGATAACTTTTTCTGGTCTTCATCTAGTTGACGCAATATTGTCATTGTGGTAGGGATAATTGCCAGAGTGTTTGTGCTTAGCATGGCATGTTTATTTGAGGAATAGTACCAAATGTTCGCATCTCTGAGGCCTGATATTGGATTGCCAGATGACATCTATGCAGTTGTCTGGGGATTTCCATCTAATTTTAATTATAAAGCAGTTAATAGAGGAGCACTTAATATTCTGCTGTTCTACTCCAGTTTTTTCTCCACTGTCCTGGTCCTTTTACCTCGGTCTGAATTGGCTAAAAGAAAAAGATATATTTTCTGCTTAAGTTCACCCAAGTCAGATTCGAATGAGAAGTACCTGGATTTTTCTGACCAGATTTATCCCCATTCCCATGCTGTAAAAGAAACAATAGGAATGCCTTCTCTTTGGTAACCCCTGTTTCAGATGTTACCTCTGTGGAGACAGTGTTTTGACAATGGCAACCTGTGCTGCAGATGTTTTATGATGAACCTGTTGTGTATACTATCTCTGACAACATTGCACCTCAAAGAAAGGGGTATTCTGTGAGATGCCACAATCACAGACTTTATATATGATGAAACATATTTGCAGGTTAAAGTCTGTATTTTTCAGTGTCCACCACATCGTTGTGGATACATTTTTTGCTGCTGGTTGGTTTTCTGATCAGCATCTACTGTTCACAATTTTGTGCTGAGCCTGTTTTTCATTTTTTTTTAAATTTATATGTGTTAATTGGCAGGTGAACTTTCTGCATCCCTGATCTTTTTATCCATGACCCAGGCCACAATAGGAAAGATAAATGCTGTAAGAATTTAGACTGGCCAGCGAGCCAGCATTCTGGAGTGAGATGGAAGTAAAAAAAACTCTCAAACACATTGACCAGAATTTGTGGAGTCATGGATACTGTAGCTGTGATATGGAGGCCAATAATCGCTGAGTCACTGTGCTGTCCCAGTTTTCTTTGGCTGGGAGGAAATATTATCACAACCATTACTGCATTTGGACTCTCTTCTTAGTTCCAAGTCTACACCTGTTAGTACTAATTTTACAAATTATTTTGCAGACGACCTTATCCTTGTCTGCCTGCCAGTGTCTTTTCTGTGTTTGGGGCAATCACTAAAGTTCCTTTAATTTGTATTTCCTTTGTCTTTCACTTTTTTTAATGTGTTCTGCCTTGTGCCTTATTTTGTTTGCATCAATATTCATTACAGACTCATTGCACTAGGATGTTGTATTTTTCTTTACAAGATTCTTGCTTCCATGACAAGGCAGGAAAATTGATGCTACCAGAAGGTCTTCATCTTTCATAGGTGGGAAGGGGCCCTGGGTCCTGATGTGGTCTCCTCCAAGCAAATGTCAGGAATTACAGATGTCAGGAAGAAAAACACAAACATACGCATTGGCATAGTACTTGAAGGCATTGTGACACCCCCCGACTTTTGCAGCTTTGTGCTGGTACTTGTATGCAGAAGATATTGGAACAGTAACAGCAGAGTCCATCTTACATAAACAGGACTTTATCTCATGTGAAGTGTGTATTTACACTCTTTTCTAAATCAGCATCATGGCACTGTAGATAACACCAACAAACTCTGCAGCTCTTGTTTTTATTTTTAGTTGTCTTCTTATCCCAGCAGCTCAGCATCTCACTGTGCCTTGGGGAAATGGACTGCTCTGGAACTGAAAGTACTTGAGGAATCTTGCAACTGTTCCCCATTTATTCGTGTTTAGCTGAAGTCATTGGAGGATGAGTGACACAAATGTTGCTGTGCTCTTAGTTTGTAGGAATCTGCCAAGTCCACTTAGATTGACCATTGTATTAAAGAGTAGTGATTGGTTATTTGGTATTAAAGCTGTCATAATAGGGTTGAGTTGTAGTGGTGGTCAATAGGTTTAGAACAGCCTGCACCTCTATGTTTCTGAGGAGGGTCCGTGTAGATGCTATTTGGTAATCTTGTCTGTGTGTGACTGCAGCTTATATCTTAAAGCTGCCAGCAGCCGTCATTACCTGGCACAGTCATACCTCTCAACTGTCCAGATTTTCACAGGATGTCCAGATTTTTGCCTTGTATTTTGGTAAGTTCCTCATAAAATTTTGATTTTCTGGCAAATCACTGGGATAATCCGAGTACTGAAGTCAATAAATAATGGCATGCTTCTGAGTTTCAGACTTCATATCCTTCAGAAAATGCACATTAACACAAACCCTGTCATTTTAGCAGCTTTCCAAGTTTAAAATCTGTCCCTATTTATGGGCCTTTGCGCCCCCCCCCCCCCCCCCCATTTTGTCAGGCTTTGGCCAGATGTGTAGCACTAAGAAGTTGAGAGGTATGAGCACAGTTATTATCAATCTTTTATGATAGGTCTTGGCTCTGAGTCACTTTCTTGTTTGGGAATCCTTCCTTGAAAGGGTTGTATTGTAAACGTTGCACTGCATTGTTTGTGGTAAATTTGTTTTCCAAACAGACAAATGAACATTTCAAAATATTCAGGGATGATCAGGTGGCATGTAAATTGTAAACAGCAAGATGCAGAAACAACTTTAATGCACAAGCAGTTACAAGTAAGGTGCTGCGGATTACTATACAGTTTAAGTGAATGAACAATTTGTTAAATATGAGAAGTACTGAATGTTCATGCTTAATTACCTTGATTGTTTGAACCAGCCAGGTTTGAGCAGCTTAAACATTTTAAACATATTCTTCGTATCACCACAATGGTATGTTGATACTACCACTAAACATCTTTGGTGGTGGCACTAAGAATATGTTTAAAATGTTGAAGGTGCACTCATAAATTATTTTGTTTCCCAGCACAGCAATTTTCTTCATTGTTATTGGATTAAAAATGAATGCCCCATCCTCTAGGCTTCTACCATTTTCTCTTCCATTCATTTTCCATTGTGGCCTAGTAGCTGAGAAAGGTATCTTCCTGGCAACCTCTCCAATGTCATTGTTTAATGTAAAAATGTATATACACATGTGCAGACAGATGGTTGCTGGGCCATAAGAAACCTGCCCTAAAGCCCTATTTTACAGCAGTTTAATTGGCCTCTTACATTCGGTGATTGTGTGTGTGTGTGTGTGTGTGTGTGTAGGTAAATGTAAGTGTACATGCACCCCCCCCCCCAAGTAGAAGTTGAAATTAAAATGCTCTGTTTTCATCAAGATGTTTGCAGATTCTGAAGGGAACCAACTGATTTTTGCATTTCAGTAAACACTGCAGAAACCTTCTATGCATTCCTAATTATAAGGTAGCAAAAGTGGTGATGACATTACTGTTCCATTAGCTTTCAAATAAAACTGTGCAGTATACATAATTTGATAGTATTAGCTTCATATTCATCCGTGTGGTTCAACACATAACCATCTAGAGAGGCGACTGCACTGTACTATGAAAAATGAGAGAGCATTTTTGCAGAGATGATGTAGAAGGCTGGCTGTAACTGGCTTGAGCTATGTAGAAGTACTCTTGGTTCTGTACAGACCTCTGTGGATAAGTGTTACTTGTGTGTTGTAAATGCAGCAGCTCTTCCCATTTGTAGCAGTTGAACTGCAGGCACTGTCCATTGTACTTTGTTTAAAATAAATAAATGCCAACAATCCTGAAACCTCTGCTGTGAGGCAGCTGTACATAGAAAACATAATATAGTTGTTTCCTGTGGTTGTGAATAAACTGTATAGTTGCTGATGTCCTTCATGGATGCATCTGCAGTCATAACAACTGGGTTGTCCTGTCGTCAGGCAGCCCTTCAGTCGGCCGGATTCCAAAGTCTGGGTCCGGCTTCGGCTGATGTCGCACTTCACCCGACGTCATCTCTGCTGGTCTCCGGGTATAAAGGCATCAGCCGACGCCATTTTCTTCAGTCTTTCTTGCCGCGTGGTGAAGCAGAAGCTGTTCGGTCGGTCGGATCCAGAGATTACTACTACCGAATACTACTTGAAGACTTCTAAAGCTAAGTACCCGTTGGGGACTCTTTCTTGCCTCAGCCGATGTCAGAAAAAGTCAATAACTGTTTAACTTGTGGGAAACAAATACCTCATAAAGATTTCCACTCTTACTGTTTGCCTTGTTTAGGCCCAGACCACGGCGTAGCAGCCTGTTCGCCTGTGCTTCCTTCAACTTGCTGAACAGTTTTTCGGTTCAGATTTTGCATACATTATGCCGTCGGATCCTCCGACTACCCAAATTGTTAAGAAAAAAAGACCGACAGTCCACGGTTTCAAACCATGGTTAAGCAAACCACGAGTGTCTCTGTTTGAAAACTGATCAAAGCACAGCTGAATCTTTGACTACTTCTGAGGTTCCTGCTACCTTTCTTGAATCGGCCTCTGAAATTTTACCTACTACAGTGGTTCCTAGTGAATTATCAGACACCATCCCTTTGGATGTCTCTACCCCAGCACGTGGTGCTGCTAGGCCTCCTGCAGCCATGTCCATTAAGGCCTTTGCCAGGGCTAAAGCAGCCAAGTCTACTAAATCAGTGCCTGTTAAACCCCCCTCAACCAGGCCCACTTCTAGTTCACAAATGCTTACTCTGGCAGAAGATTTAATATCCTTAATTAGGGCCTCTCAATCTCACCCAGGCAGGGCCTCTCAGCCCCCAGAGAACAGACCTAGGGCAGAGCCCCGAGCCTGTGTCCTCTGATGATTCTGCGGATGACTCAGATATTACAGACCAGCCAGAGGCTCCTTTCTCCAATTATGAAGACTCAGATGCTGAAGAATCCATTCCAGCTGCTTCTCCACCAGAAGAATTCTCCTTTGGGAAACCTTACATGCCATGCGAGAACAATTCCAATGGCAGCAACAGGATTTCTCAGATTCCAGAAAAAGACTTAGGACTTTTCTGCACCTTCCACAACACAGGCCCTTAGCTATACCTCCTGTCCTCTCTGTTGTGGGCGATGCCTTTAATGATGTCTGCTCTGCACCAGATTCCTTACCTCCAGCCCCTGCCAAACCAGACAGATTTTACAGGGTACCAGACACTCATCACCACCTATACAAGGCCCCACTTGCAGACCCGAAACTATATCCCAGGGCCTAAGACAGTAGCCTCGACCACAGCAAGAAACACTATTCTTTCTGAAAGGGAAGCCAGGTCTTTAGACAGATGGGACAAAAAAGTTTATACCTCAGCTACTCTCTCAGCTAGAGCTTTAAACTGTCAGTTTCACATGATACAATACCAAGAGTTTATGCTTGATCAGTTAACTAAAAACTATCCTCTGATGACTCTATTGATAAGAAATATGTATTAGAAATGGTAAATAACATACAACAGGTTAGTAACCATTCCTTAAAATGTGGCTATGATGCACTGGAGGCTTCATTTAGATCAGCCATGACTGGCACAGTGATAAGAAGACATGCATGGCTGAAGGAACAAGTCTTACCGGATCATGTTAAAGCTAAGTTATTAGATGCTCCTATGGATAAGACCAGTTTGTTTGGTACACCTGCCCAGCAGGTAATGAAGAAAATGGAAGAAAAGGCAAAATCTGTTCAAACGGTTAAAGATTTCTTGCAGGTTCAGCCCCAAGGTTTAGCAGGAACTGGCCTGCCAAAAATTGGTCCTTTCCTGACTCCACAAGATCCCAAAGGGGCAGGAATAGACGTTCCAGAGGCAGAAACCAATCCAGAGGAGGTGCCTACAGAGGACGACAGTGGCAAGGTAATAACAGAGGCACAGACACAGCCACTACCACTACAACAGCACAATCACAGTGACTTAACTCTAAATCCACCTACCAGGGAACAAATAGCAGCTCCATTAGGCGGAAAATTAACCTTATTTTTGAAAAACTGGCACTACATCACAAAAGACAAGTGGATTTTGCAAACCATAGACCAAGGTTACCGGTTCCACTTTCACACCTTACCAGTCAAAAGAGGAATGCCAAACCTGCCTCCAAATCAAAAAACAGAAGCTCTACAGCAGATAATGCAATTAGCAAAGATGAGAGCTGTGGAAAGAGTGCCAATAACAGAACAAGGCAAAGGATTTTACTCCAGACTATTCCTAGTTCCAAGAAAGGAAAAAGTTGGAGACCTATTCTCGACCTGTCCACCTTAAATACATACATCATTGTCCCAAAATTCAAAATGCTGACCCTACAGCAACTTCTTCCCATGCTGGGCAAGGAGTGTTGGCTGGTAACTCTAGATCTCAAGGAGGCATACCTGCACGTCCCCATTCGACCAATTTGCAGAAGATACCTCAGATTTCTTGCAGGATCAGAGCATTATCAATTCTCAGCATTGCCCTTTGGCTTATCTACTGCGCCCAGAGTATTCACAAAATGCCTGGCATCAGTAATCCACTGCAGACTACAGGGAATCCAAATTTACCCATACCTGGACGACTGCCTGCTACAAGGGACAACAAAAGCAAGCTGACAACAGATTTACAAAGGGTCATTTACTTGCTACAAGCACTGGGATACACAGTCAATTTACAAAAGTCAAGGCTGATACCATCCCAAACAAGGACATTCTTGGGCGGAATTGGACACTGTAAAACAAATGGCATTCCTAACCGCAGAAAAACAAGAAGAACTCCCTCTTTACTTCTTGGCTCTAACAAAACAGAACAAGTTAACAGCAAGAAAAGTTCTGCAGGCCTTGGGCTACATGGCATCATGCATAATCTTGGTTCCACATGCCAGACTACATATGAGAAAACTACAGTGGTACCTAAGGAATTTATGGTCCCAACACAGGCACAGCCTAGAAGCAGAAATTCCACTAATCCCATGCCTAAAACAGGAGTTCCTATGGTGGGCTCAAGCATGCCAGTCAAACCCAGGCCTACCCTTTCACAGCTATCAAGCAAGCCAGACCATCACAACAGACGCCTCAGACCTAGGATGGGGGGCTCACATGCTGGACAAATGCGTACAAGGATTGTGGACGCAGGATCAACTTCACTTGCACATCAACCTAAAAGAAATGCTGGCAGTAAAACTGGCAATCCAAAATTTCAGACCATTTCTCAAAGAGGGCCATTTGATGATAAGGACAGACACCACAGTCATGTGGTACATCAACAAGCAGGGAGGCACTCATTCATACCCCCTATGCAGAATGACTTTGGAGCTTTGGAACCTGGCACTCAGCTACAACATCCAGTTACAGGCAATATTTGTACCGGGAAAGGACAATACTCTAGCAGACATACTGAGCAGAACCACATCGGATGCCCACGAATGGATGCTACACCCGGACATCTTCAAGACCATCTCAAAGAAATGGGAAGGCCACAGATAGATCTATTCCCCTCTCAATCACCAGCTCAAAAAATTCTGCACAAGGACATTCCTCCCACTTGCATGGAAAGTGGATTCGCTCTCCTTCAGCTGGAAAGGTCTAACAGCATATGCATTTCCACCTCTTCCCTTGATACACAAGGTATTACTAAAAATCAAGGAGGAACGTCCAAGGATAACCCTGATAGCTCCAAACTGGCCAAGACAACACTGGTACCCATTGCTGAGGAGCATGTCTCGGGACAACATGTAGCCAATACCACTGATGCCTTTGATGTTAACTCAGAACAACTACAGCATCATGCATCCAAACCTAAAAACGTTGCAACTGACTGCCTGGAACATCACATAGCAGCAACTAACCCAGAACTTTCCCAAAGGGTTAAAAACATTATCCTTGAAGCCCGCAGACCTTCAACAAGAAGGAACTATGCAGGAAAATGGAAAAGTTTTGTCATTTGGAGCACTGAAAGAGGAAAAGATGTGTCAATTATAGATATGGCTAACATTCTGGAGTATCTGGCAGAGCTTCTACATACAGGCCTGTCCTATTCCTCCATCAAGATACATGCATCAGCTATTTCAGCAGAATACAGCTTTGATCCACCTGTCTTTTCACATCCTTTACTCAGGCAGTTCCTCAGAGGAATCAAGAATGTAAAACCTCCAAGGAAACCACCATTGCCAGCTTGGGATTTGAACTTTGTGCTAGAAAAACTGACACTCGCACCTTTTGACCCAGCAGCTACAGCGGACCTACAGCATCTATCGTGGAAAACTGCTTTCCTACTGGCAATAACCTCAGCAAGGAGGGTCTCTGAACTTCAGGCCCTAATGGCAGTACAGCCCTTCCTAATCTTCCACCAAGATAGAGTGTCCATGAGGACTAATCCTACGTTTATGCCTAAGGTGATATCCAGAGTGTCTTTAAACCAGGCAATCCACCTACCTACCTTCTTTCCCAACCCACAAAACAGAGGGGAAAGAATGCTGCATTCCCTGGATGTACACAGACAGTTACGCTACTACCTGGACAGAACAAAAAGTAGCAGAAAAACTGACCAGCTTTTTGTAGCCTATGCAACAGGAAGGGAAGGAAAAGCTATTTCCAAACAGACAATCTCCAAATGGATAGGAAATTGCATACGATTCTGTTACTCCTTCCATGGAAAACCAATTCCACAGAACATAAGGCCTCATTCTACAAGGGCAACAGCCACTACCACAGCCTTCTTACGAGTGGCAACCAAGGACATTATTGAGGCGGCTACTTGGACCTCCGTGCATACATTTGCCAAGCATTATAACTTACCTTTGTACTCCAGATCCCGAGCAGGGTTTGCCACTGCTGTGCTGCAAGGGATCCTAACCACACCATAATCTATTTTTTCCTCCTCCCTTAGTTGGCTATGGTATTCTACCCAGTTGTTATGACTGCAGATGCATCCATGAAGGACATAGTACAGTTTTGTACCTACCATAAATGTAGATGTCCGAACTGGATAGCATCTGCAGTCACTCCCTCCTTCCCTCTGTGGTACTCCTAGGGTATTTACCCTCCTAATAGCTAGCTAGTGGGGGGAGTCTCTTATGGTGTATTTGTTTGTATATATGTACATACATGCTTATTTTCTGAGTTTGCCTTCTATCCTTTTGGAAACATTGGCATTTATCCAAAAATTAGCCTTCCAGGAAGGGCAACTGGCATCTGGGGCAAGAAACACTGAAGAAAATGGCGTCGGCTGATGCCTTTATACCCGGAGACCAGCAGAGATGACGTCGGGTGAAGTGCGACATCAGCGCGGACCCGGACTTTGGAATCCGGCCGACTGAAGGGCTGCCTGACGACAGGACAACCCAGTTGTTATGACTGCAGATGCTATCCAGTTCGGACATCTACATTTATGGTAGGTACAAAACTGTACTTTCTCTTTCAGTTTACAGTGTTTAACAAGAAAGAAAGGCCTAGTGGTGGTTGAATGAAGCCTTGGGTAGTAAAGCCAATTCAATACAAGTCATTGCTTTCATTAAAGCAGCTAGACAAACTTTTTATTTGTTCAGTAAGTGTGCATTTATTGACTCTCTTCTGTTCTTATCTAAATCCTTCTTCTTTTTCTTTCTCTTGACATGCCAACATACAATCATTTAGGAGAAAGATGGATGTCAGGTTTGTATCCTGTTCATCACTACTTTTGTTATTCTTAAAATCACCCAAATCATCTGTAGTGTAATCTGAAGCAGTGTGTAAGTGCTGTATTTTGTTGGGGTGGTGAATAATTCCAGCAGTGTCTTTGTTGTATATGTACATCCTAAATTGTATTTTCAAGATTTTGTCTTTTTTATGTGAGTATGTTAGCAGGCAGTATGTTTATTTTGTTATTCTGAGCATTAATTCAATTTCTGTTTAATTATAATCTATTTAAAAATATAAGAGTAGTAATAGAACAAAACATCACTTTAATACGTTTAAGTTAAAAAATGGAATGGAAACACTGTGGATTGACTTAAATTGTCAGCCAACACAGGAAAGAGGGAAGGATCTGAGAATAAGGATGAGGAGAGATCCCTGCTCAACTGTCCTGTGCTAGAGACTAGGGAACAAACGGCATTTGTGGAATACTTCAAATCAAAGCTTGCTGCCGTAAGGTAATATTAACAATATTCTATGATCATGCAATAACTTAAATGGAAAACGGAAATGAATCTCTCAGCCATCAGATAAGTTGTTTAATCTGTACCCACCTTGATGCTTTTAAATTCCTGCTATTAGCCTATTGGCCTTCAAGATAACTGCCTTCCTCCCAGATAACCCCACTCACTGGGGTAGTGCTTGGGACTGCCATGATTAAGATTATATGTAACACTAATGGAGACTGATACTGAGATAGTGGGCCAGAGTGAAGATAACCCATGGATATCACCAAATCAGGGTGGTAGGAGTTCAGAAGAAGAAATGGTAAAGTAAGTTCTGCAAAGAAAATACAGTTTAGAAAATGTTTCTGCGTCTAGGGCATTGTAAGTAAAGTTACTTGAATAAAACTGGTACTAGTACATATAGTTGGTTGGGTGTTTAATCATCAAAGTGGAATAGACATAGTTTAGCAACTTGCATGTCTATGAGGTCTACTATAAAACCTTGAACCTATGAACCAAAAAAAATCAATGCTCAGAATACACGTTTGAAAATTAAAGCTTCCTTGTGCCTGGCTTGGACAGCTGTGATTACAAGATTTGGATTGCTTCTAAAATCATCTGGCCTACAAAGCTGATATACAGGATATAAAAAGTGTACACACCCCTGTTAAAATGGCAGGTTTTTGTGATATATAAAAAATGAGACCTCAATAAATAATTTCAAAAATGTTTCCACCTTTAATGTGACTTGTATAACCTGTACAGTTCAATTGAAAAACAAATCTGTTAGGGGAAAAAAATATAAAAAATAAAACGCATACAATAAGCTGGTTGCAAAAGTGTGCTCACCCTTAAACTAATACTTTGTTGAACCACCGTTTGATTTAATTACAGCATTCAGTCTTCTTGTGTACACACCTGCCATCAATTAAAGAGACTCTGATTAACCCCAAATAAAGTTCAGCTGTCCTAGTAGGATTTTCCTAACATTTACTCAGTTGCCTGCTACAGCAAGAGCCATGGTTCACAAAGAGCTTAAAAAAGGCATCAATGGGATCTCATTGTTGAAAGGCATCGGTCAGGAGAAGGGTACAAAAAAATTTCCACAACATTGGATATACCATGGAACACAGTGAAGACCGTCATCAAAAAGTGGAGAAAATATGGGACAACAGTGACGTTGCAAAGAACTGGACGCCTCCAAAATTGATAAAATGACAAGATGAAAACTGGTCAGGGAGGCTGCCAAGAGACCTACAGCAACACTGAAGGAGCTGCAGGAATTTCTGGTAAGTACTGGTTGTGTACTAGTGACAACAATCTCCCGTATTCTCCATATCTCTGGCCTATGGGGTAGGGTTGCAAGACGGAAGCCTTTTCTTACTCAGAAAAATATCCAGGCCCGGCTAAAATTTGCAAAACAATACATCGTCTCCCAAAAGCATGTGGGAAAATGTGGTATGGTCTGATGAGACCAAGGTTGAACTTTTTAGCCACAATTCCAAAAGGTACATTTGGTGCAAAAACAACACTTCGCATCACCAAAAGAACACCATCCCCACAGTGAAGCCTTGTGCTTTGGGGTTGCTTTTCTTCAGCTGGAACCGGGGCTTTAATCAAGGTGGAGGGAATTGTGAACAGTTCCAAATACCAGTCACTGTTGGCCTAAAACCTCCAGGCATCTGCTAAAAAGATGGAGGAATTTCACCTTTCAGCATGACAGTGACTCCAAGCATGCATCCAAATCAGCAAAAGAATGGCTTCACCAGAAGAAAATTAAAGTTTTGGAATGGCCCAGCCAGAGCCCAGACCTGAATCCAATAGAAAATCTGTGGGGTAACCTGAAGAGGGTTGTGCGCAAGAGATGCCTTCACAATCTGACAGATTTGGAGCACTTTTGCAAAGAAGAGTGGGCAAATGTTACCAAGTCAAGATGTGCCATGCTACTCCTACTCAAGAATACTGAATGTTGTAACTAAATCAAAAGGTTCTTCAATACAGTATTAATTTAAGGATGTGCACACTTATGCAACCAGGTTATTGTATGTTTTTTTTATTTTTTATATTGTTCCCCCAACAGATTTGTTTTTCAATTGAATTGTACAGGGTATAGGTCACATTAAAGGTGGAAAAGTTTTGAAATGATTTATTGGGGACTCATTTTTTTATATCACAAAAACCTGACATTTTAACAGGAGTGTGTACACTTTTTATATCCACAGTATGTATATGTTTTGTACTTTCTCTACCTGTTTCAGTGATATTTAACACTTCTGTGCTGTATTTATTTATTTGGTTGAATTTATCACTGTTTTTCAGCCTGCACTTGTTAAAGAAACTCCATCTGTTGTAGTACTCCTTTTAAGTTGTTTTAACAATATTCTGATATTTTCTAACCTCCTCTGATACTGCAAAAGCTGTTCTGAGTGAGTCTACCAAAATATCTCTAAGTTTTGCAAATGTTTTGTGTGTTTTGAACATTTCTCAGGGTTAGTGGATTTATTCCCAAGGATTCTTACTTCTGTTGTATAGTATTTGCTACTGCACTTGAGCTCAAAGCCACTTTGCTCTACACAGAAGGGTTCTTTTGCACTCTGGTGCTTGCATATAAGCAGATATTTCCAATTTAAAATCCTCTATAGGAAACTCTCTCTATAATCCCCCACTGTTCACAGCTGCCAGTTTGTGTAGAGGGTGGTACAACTGCAAGTCATCTACAGAAACTCGCAGTTAAACAGCACCCATGAGGATTGGTAGATGTCTGATAACTGTAGTTTCTAGTTACTTGAGAGTTACTATTAAAAATATGCCTGACTAATACTGTACCCTATACCATTTGTTTGGTTTGACTTTTTCTAAGGTTGGGGAGAAAGGGAATTTATTCCTATCTTCCTTTTTAAAACTCAAAAAATGTAAGGTATGTTTTTACGGGGGGAAAACAGAAAGTGCAACACATGAACATTGTACTGTATTTCTTTGATTTTTTTTGTCAGTTGCTTGACAATGCTGGTTGCTTCAGTTCCAGTTAACTGAGAGTTTACTGTAATAGTATACTAATAAACACTCTCACATTGACCTTTAAGTGACTCTCTTACTCCGTCCCATCTAGAAATTGCATTTCCTTGCTTTACATATCATATGCTAGATTCAGACCTGCTGAGTCTAGACTTTTTGGTATCACTGTCCATTGGTAATTGTGTTAAAACTGCTTAAATTTGCCTGTATATAGGCCCTGTCTTTGCGTGGGTTTGTGCGCAGTTTACCGGAGCTGCTCAACATTTGACAGCTTGAGCCAGAGGTCTGGAGTGCATCTGCAATGAAATCCAAGGCATCCACTCAAAAAATAACTGAAAAATAAGTATATTTTAAGCCAGCACTGAATGAACTTTTACTGTATTTAATTGAATTGCTGCTTCATGTTTGCTGTTTGTGACTAAGTCCAGGTTAGCTCACTTCCTTCTCAAATACCATGTTCAGAAAAATCCTGCCACAGTGGATGAGCAGTTTCCTATCGTTTCTTCTGTCAGCTTGATTGATATGGGCATCTTGAGACAATGTAGCACTTGCTTCATGTATACTGACAACCAATTTCTCCTAAAGCAAACTAACACTCTATGTGAGAGATGCAAATGCACTGTGGAATTGGAGTCAGTTCTCTCACGTAAAAACAAAGCAGACATCAACCAGGTTGTCAGTACACATGCTTCAGCTGTCACGCAAACATCACCTTTCACATAAATTAAGTCCACTATAAATAAACCCACATATGTAGAGGTACTCACTAAAGTCTACCAAAAGAACAGAGACCTCCTAAATGCTCACCACTAAGCATAAAGAAACCACTACACATAACACACACATCCTTGTCTCAACAAATGAGCTCCTATGGCGAAGCACATCAAATGTCTTGGTCATAGGTGACTACATAGTGAGGCACAGAGATGTCCCCCTCATCAGACTGGACAAGGAGAAAGGACATGGTCAGCTACCAGGATCCGACAAATTATGCATGCACTCAAGTCACTCAACAAGTATTGTTATCAGTGGCGGCTGGTGACTTCAAATCACAGGGGGGCTGCAGGAGATGCTGAATGGGCGGGTCAAGGAAGGGTGTGGTCAACCATAAAGGGAGGAGCTATGCACAAAACCACAAAAAAACTAACTTTAATTAAATACGCTGCCCTGGGTGGCAAACCATCATTATGAAAGTCCAATCAAGACAAAAATAAGTGTAGAAGAATAAAAATATTTCAATGCATTGGCTGCATGACAGCTTACTTAATATCTAGATGGAAACAAAAGGTTGTGAGGCATGAAAAAATAAATTACTTTTAAATACATTACTGGAATGCCAGTCAAAATCAAGTATAAGAAAACCAGAAGCACTCAACTCAAACTACTTCTCCTTGCACTGCAGTTCTAATTATAATATATTCAGCTTTATTAAAGTACCAAGCAACATGCTGAAAGTAGAAATCTATGTGATGCCCCCACTTGTAAAAATGTTTCTTATCCAAAAAGACCTGCTGCCTGACAACGTTTCATGGGGAAAACATGATAAAAGTAAAAATGAAAAGCAAACAAGAAACAAGCTCAAGATACATTGCTTAAAGGATTACTGTACAGGTTATGGACCACACATGATTGGCATTCTGTTTAGTTTACGGGTAAAGCCTGTAGAGATGACTGGAAGTCTCCAACAAGTGTAATGAGCTTTTTAAAATAATGGAATCCTGTCCTTTAATACCCAAGGCTTATACATTATCTAGTCAAGTATTCTCTGCATGGCAACAACAGAAAGGCTTTCAATGTTGGCAATTCTTTAACAGTATGCTTATTAAAGCTTACTTGCATCTTACGATGTCAGACAAGCTTACCTTATGGTCATTAAAGCATTGCTACTTAAACACAGAGCAACAGGCACTTTGAGTAATAAGCATAAATCAACAGTACAAAATATGACAGAAACCAGACCATTCTGCAAAATCAAGGACAGATGAAAAGCCACTGTAGTACTTATGCAGTGTGTCCTCCCCATCCAAGGTAGATACAACTACTCCTTGCCTTGCTTGGACACATCCAGAGTCACTACATGGGGAGTGGGGTGCAACAAGCATGTCACAATTTGAAATCTCTCTGGCTGACTGTGATGGCCCTGACACATTTGTCATACCTCTCAACTTCAAGAGCAAGAAATCTGGACAAAGCCATACACAGAAGTGGGACAAAGGCACAACAAGAAGGACAATTTTTAAATATTGCTCTAATAAACTTAGAAAGATAATAGAATAGGTCTTGCATTAGTATGAATTTTCTGAAGGGTATAAAATCTGAAACTCAAATGTCTGTCATTTTCTAACTTCAGTCTTTAGTGATTTGTCACTAATTTGCCAAAAACACAATTTTATGAAAAATGGACCAAAATGTGATGCAAAAATATAAAATAGACACACAATACAGCTTCTACCTGTCAAAGAAGGGACACTTTAATATTAGTACTGCTACCTTGAGCAGCTGACAAAATAAAAGAATCTACATGCATTTCAAGTAATCTATAACTTTGATTATTACAGTTATTTCTTAATTGTAAACCCTCCATGTTTTCTTCCAAAATTGCTATTTTGTGGAGGGATTATTAGGGGAAGAGCAACATTTTGAGCCAAAAATTGGGGACAGTTGAGAGGTTGGCTATGCCTAATTCTATAAAGCAATTTATTTGCATGAACCTCTCAACCTGTTAATGCAGTAAATCTGAACAAGGCCAAATATATTGGGGGCACATATAAACAGTACTAAAAATTGCTCTTGTATAAATTGAGACAGTTGATAGAACGGCTCTTACTTTAACATGCATTTTTATGAAGGTTATGAAGTCTGAAACTTATTATTTAGTGACTTCTGGCAAATCATTTAGGAATTAAAACTACAAATTTTATGAACAACAAACCAAAAATAAGAAGCAAAATCTATTCATTCTTTGAATGTATTGACAGTTGGGAGGTTTATTTCAGCTGGGCCTGTCTGAGTTTGCTGCCCTTCCTCCCTGACAAAATAATGGTTGAACTGGAGCCTCTGCAGCCATTCCAATTAACCATTACTTGGCTATTTCACTCCATTTACCATAAACACTAATGTGCATACTGCTTTACTTCAATGATTGGACTTCATTTGAAAGTTTTATTTTGTATTTTACAGCACAAACATTAAGTAATCTGTTAAACAAAGCAATGCAGTCTCACAATGAAAACTTAGCATTAAAACTTCTCTGCCCTTGAAACTCACATTCATTGAAACCCACATTCAAAGAAAATACATTTTGCCAGTGGCAGATAAAGATTAATTTTGGGCTGTTTTGAATCATAGGCCCCTTGCATATGAAACATACATGTGCTCTTTGATACACCTTCCTCATTGTACTAAAAATTATATTCCTTGTACAATACAGTACACTTGTTAGAGGGTGTTTTAAATTTGTTTTGAACATTTTTCCAGTAAGCAATGAAACAAAACATATGCACCCATAATGGCAAAACTGCCCAGTTGAGAACATTTATCATAAAAAGTCTACTCAGACTTCCACAGTCCACCATTATTAGTAAATATACACAATTCTACAGTCCACCATTATTAGTAAATATGCACAATTCCACAGTCCACCATTATTAGTAAATATGCACAATTCTACAGTCCACCATTATCAGTAAATATGCACAATTCTACAGTGCACCTTTATCAGTAAATATGCACAATTCTACAGTCCATATTCAGTGAATTCAGTTCTTGCCATAGCTGTCAACCTTAGCACAAAACCTGGGCCGAAGCCAATAATGGGGAATACAGTCCCAAAAATAGGGACAAATTTAAAATATTCATCTTATAAACTTAGAAAATTGCTAGAAAAAAGGTTGTGCTACTATGTATTCTGAAGAACATGAAGTTTGAAATTCAAATGCCGGTCAATTCTACTGCGGACAGAACAAAAACAATTTTCAGCAGAGACGCAGGGATTAATACTGCAGACACGTCTTTGTAAAATGGCAGGGCATCAGAGCAAACCACACAAACACAGGCAGGAGATGCAGACTCCAAACAGAAGCCACCCCAACCAAGAATCAAACCAGAAAACCTATAGCTGTGAGGCAACAATACTACCACCGCACCATCAATTATGCAAGGAATTAAACATTCAGAAACCTGAAGTCTGAAATTCAAATGCCTGTCAATTTTACTGCGGACAGAACAAAACCAATTTTCAGCAGGGATTAAAACTGCAGACACGTCTTTGTAAAATGGCAGGGCACCAGAGCAAATCCACACAAACACATGGAGGAGATGCAGACTCCACACAGAAGCCACCCCAACCAAGAATCAAACCAGAAAACCTATAGCTGTGAGGCAACAATACTACCACTGCACCATCAAATCTGCAAGGAATCAAACATTCAGAAACCTGAAGTCTGAAATTCAAATGCCTGTCAATTTTACTGCGGACAGAACAAAAACAATTTTCAGCAGAGATGCAGGGATTAATACTGCAGACACGTCTTTGCAAAATGGCAGGGCACCAGAGCAAATCCACACAAATACAGGGAGGAGATGCAGACAGAAGCCACCCCAACCAAGAATCAAACCAGAAAACCTATAGTTGTGAGGTAACAATACTATCACTGCACCATCAATTATACAAGGAATTAAACATTCAGAAACCTGAAGTCTGAAATTCAAATGCCTGTCAATTTTACTGCGGACAGAACAAAAACAATTTTCAGCAGAGACGCAGGGATTAAAACTGCAGACACATCTTTGTAAAATGGCAGGGCACCAGAGCAAATCCACACAAACACAGGCAGGAGATGCAGACTCCAAACAGAAGCCACCCCAACCAAGAATCAAACCAGAAAACCTATAGCTGTGAGGCAACAATACTACCACCGCACCATCAATTATGCAAGGAATTAAACATTCAGAAACCTGAAGTCTGAAATTCAAATGCCTGTCAATTTTACTGCGGACAGAACAAAACCAATTTTCAGCAGGGATTAAAACTGCAGACACGTCTTTGTAAAATGGCAGGGCACCAGAGCAAATCCACACAAACACATGGAGGAGATGCAGACTCCACACAGAAGCCACCCCAACCAAGAATCAAACCAGAAAACCTATAGCTGTGAGGCAACAATACTACCACTGCACCATCAAATCTGCAAGGAATTAAACATTCAGAAACCTGAAGTCTGAAATTCAAATGCCTGTCAAATTTACTGCGGACAGAACAAAAACAATTTTCAGCAGAGGCAGGGATTAAAACTGCAGACACATCTTTGTAAAATGGCAGGGCACCAGAGCAAATCCACACAAACACAGGCAGGAGATGCAGACTCCACACAGAAGCCACCCCAACCAAGAATCAAACCAGAAAACCTATAGCTGTGAGGCAACAATACTACCACTGCACCATCAAATCTGCAAGGAATTAAACATTCAGAAACCTGAAGTCTGAAATTCAAATGCCTGTCAAATTTACTGCGGACAGAACAAAACAATTTTCAGCAGAGACGCAGGGATTAAAACTGCAGACACATCTTTGTAAAATGGCAGGGCACCAGAGCAAATCCACACAAACACAGGCAGGAGATGCAGACTCCACACAGAAGCCACCCCAACCAAGAATCAAACCAGAAAACCTATAGCTGTGAGGCAACAATACTACCACTGCACCATCAAATCTGCAAGGAATTAAACATTCAGAAACCTGAAGTCTGAAATTCAAATGCCTGTCAAATTTACTGCGGACAGAACAAAAACAATTTTCAGCAGAGACGCAGGGATTAAAACTGCAGACACATCTTTGTAAAATGGCAGGGCACCAGAGCAAATCCACACAAACACAGGCAGGAGATGCAGACTCCACACAGAAGCCACCCCAACCAAGAATCAAACCAGAAAACCTATAGCTGTGAGGCAACAATACTACCACTGCACCATCAAATACGCAGGGAATTAAACATTCAGAAACCCTTAAGTCTGAAATTCAAATGCCTATCAATTTTATTTAACATTTTTAATCAGGACAGTCTGCCTTCGAACAAATAAACAAATTTTCAGCCGAGCCCCACCAAGAAATAATGCAGACATGTCCTTGTAACATGGGAGGCACAAAAGCAAACCCACACAAACACAGGGAGAAGATACAGACCCCACAAAGAAGGAACCCCAGCCAAGAATCAAACCCAAGAACCTGCAGCTGTGAGGCAACAATGCTACTACTACACCATCAAATATCAAGCATTACAGCATTTACAAACCACAGATATTATGAGGAACAGATCAGATCAAATATGAGGTAAAAATCTGAAATTTTTACAAATGGTGGTGGGTAGGAACTCAAGTCTTTAACACCTGCATACAGGGTACAGGGTTCAAGCCTGAGGCATTCCCTACCACACCACCATAAGCACCTGGGGCATTTTCACACACACACACACACACACACACACACACACACACACACACACACACACACACACACACACACACACACACACACACACACACACACACACACACACTCCAGTAAAGCACAAGCACCATACACAAACTCCAGTAAAGCACAAGCACCATACACAAAGGCACCAGCACCATACACAAACTCCAGTAAAGCACAAGCACCATACACAAACTCCAGTAAAGCACAAGCACCATACACAAAGAAAAATAAACATTGTAAATTGAAAGGCACCTTACCTGAATCCTGAATGAATACATCCAGAGTTAACGTCCGTACAATCCATACATCCTTCCCGCGCAATACTGAAGACCCGCGAGATCCACATGCTCCTTCCCGACGCCGACGAGATCCCTGAGGCACTGTCCCGAGTCCCTGCTGCTCCTCTTGCAGTCCGGATGCGTCCCATAATCCTGGCGGGTCTGTGCACTGTAAAAGTGCACAGACGCTCCTTGTGTCCCCTATGGGGACGGCGGGCTGCCCTGAGCATGCGATAGACCGATAAGCCGGGACTCGGTCTATGCGCATGCGCGAAGTCCGCGAATTTTAAAAAAATATTTTTTTTATTTTTTCATTTCTTTCCCTTTTTTCTTTTTGAGGGGGCTGCAGTCCGGCAGCCCTATGCCACGAGCCGCCCCTGATTGTTATAACTCTGTCATAGTCCATGTTGGGGTGAATTACTTGAGATGTCATTCTTTGGACTGTATAAGAGAGACATGACTGAACTCTGTGTCCCAGACAGATATGTCCCTACCCCTAAGCAGTATCCTAGCCTTACCCAGGATGATGCCACAATATAAATAAAAAAAAATTGACTTCAGCAATTTGCTAAGCTTCTGGTGTCAGTCCAGAGGGATCCAGTATCTGAACATGGTAGACCTCGCTGCTTTGCTAGAGATGATCTGCACCTGCCCCCCCACCCCCACCCCAGACTTTCGGATACTGGAAAAAGGCCCTTGCCTCCCCCATAGTGCCTTTTTTAGGCAATGTCAAAACAACACATTTTCCAAGGTTACAAAATAGGAGTTTAAACACAAAACTGCACTCCCTAGAAGCACTCCTCACCTTGAAGGATGCTGACATCTGTGCAGTTACTGAGGCATGGTTCAAGGCTGCTGAGAGCACCCAAGCAGTGCAAGGCTACAATGCCTTGCATATGTTCAGACCTCAAAATGAGCGTGAGGGAACCAAAGGTTGGAGGTGTATCCATCTTCATTAAAACCAAATACACTTCAAAACTGGTCAAACAACACGACTCTGTCAAACTACTCCATGTGCAATTAACAACTGGGAAAGTACCATACCACATCATTGCTAGCTATAGCTCCTCCACTATGAACCAGGATAAGCAGACCACCTACCTTGATTTACTGGAATCTCTCACCGTACAGCCCAACACTTTAGTCCTGGGAGATTTCAACTGTCCTTCCATAAACTGGGGGACATAAATGAGCAAAAACACGCTTGCTCAGAGTTCCTGGAGTTTAACACAAATACTCTGGAACAGATAGTCTGCACCCCCCACTAGGGGCTGTAATGATGTTCTTTGTGTTTCACTGTTGCAGTCATCACACTTGGGTTATTCTGTCAGGGGTAACCCTCACTCGGCCCAAATACCAGAGGCTTAGTATTTCTGAGTCGGTTGCTGTCACTCCAAGACTGACATTAGGTCGTCAGGGGTATAAAAATAGGCAGCCGACGCCATTACATCAGTCTTTATTGCTGAGGAGCCCAAAGCAGAAGCAGTTTGCACGAGTGCCAGTCGACCACTACCTGAGTTTTCATTTCCGAAAATTAATCATGTTGAAGTCGTCTAAAGCTAAGTATCCCATAGGGGATCCTTTTTTCTAACTCTGATGTCAGAAAAGTTAACAGTTGTCTTGCCTGTGGAAAGCAAATCCCTCACCGAAATTTCCATTCGTACTGCGTCACCTGTTTAGGCCCAGACCACCGACATACCTCGCTGTTGGTTTTCTGCTTTGTTCAACACCCGAACTATTCATCGTCAGGCCCTTATTGTAGCTAAATACTTTTGTTCTCGATCTCCGTATTCCAAAATGGCTTTGGTAAGCCGTCCGACTACTGCTCTTCTGAAAAAGCTTAAGGATAAAGACAGAGACAGACCGCACAGGTCCAAAACTGCCAAAGACACTTCTGTTAAGCTAGTCGCCAGTTCACCGGTACCCAGTGAGGCATTTTCACAGCCCCTGATGCCCACTTTGATGGATTCACAGGCTGCTACCGAGACCCGTTCAGAGTCCGTTATGCCGCAAGACTCTTCTTTGACTTACGGAACCTGCCGATGTCTCTACCTTGGATGGGTCCAGAGCTGCTGTGCAGGCACCGACTTCTGAGGAAGTTCTTCGCATTACCGATATTCGATACAAACCAATGACTTCTTTCGCGTCTTCAGTTCTTTCTAAAACTACCGAGTTTCTAAGGCGAAGAGTACAAGGTACGCCTAAAATAAATGGCAGAAGACCTGATCATGCTGATTAGGGGAAGCCAGCCTTCCCCTGCTAAAAGAAATAGATTTGTCTCCAGCAGCTTTATCTGACCAAGAGTCCGACGACTTTGAGGTTTCTGAATATGAAGACATGCCCTTGTCTGCCTATGAGGATTCAGATGCAGAGGAATCCATTCCTCCTGCCTCCCCCCAGAGGATTTTTCTTTTGGTGAAACCCTACATACTTTGAGAGAGCATTTCCATTGGGAATGCCAGGATTATCCTCAGTCCAAAAAGAGACTCGGGGAATTTTTAGATTTACCACAGCACAGACCCTTAGCTATCTTTCCTGTTCTGGATGTTGTGTATGATGTCTTTATGGAATCCAGTTTAACTCCTGATACTTTACCCCCTGCTCCAAGGAAACCTGACCGGTACTGTAGAGTCCCTGACTCTCACAAATTTCTGTTCAAAAATCCTACTGTTGACCCAGAGGTCATCTCCTAAAGGCCTAAAGGAATAAAAGGAACTACAGCTAAGAATCCCACCCCCTCGGACAGGGATTCCCGAGCTTTAGACAGATGGGGTAAAAAAGTATACACTTCTGCAACTCTCGCCATTAGAGCATTGACTTGTCAGTTCCATGTGCTGAAATACCATCAACATACTATGAAACTTATTAAGCAAAAATTATCTACCTTTCCTGACTGTGCAGAAAATAAAGAATTACAGGAGCTTATGCATTCTGCAAGCCAAGTCAGCAAGCATACCCTGCAATGTGGGTTTGACGCCCTAGAAGCGTCTTGCAGGGCAGAAGTCACAGGTTCTGTACTTAGAAGGCATGCCTGCCTTAAGGAGCAGACCTTGCCAGTCCATGTCCAATCAAAGTTATTGGACACTCCTCTGAACAATGACAATCTGGCACCAAAGCAGAAGAGGTTTTAAAAAATGCTGGAAGAAAAGGCTAAGTCTATGCAGACAATCAAAGATTTTTTGGAAGTGCAGCCTCCAAGATTCAGTAGGCATTGCCCCTCAAAACATCGGTCCTTTCCAGCCCCTTAAAGGCCATCTCAAACTAGACCCAGGGGAAATGGACTTCCCAGATTACAGTCTCAGGGGTATGCAGAGATCTAAGCAATGGAGTACCTCCACTTCTAAAGCAGGGAGTGCTAAGCCACCCCCTTATGGAAATAATTCACAATGACTTCTCAATTCCACTCCTCACCTGTGCCCAATTGCTCTTGCCCCTAGGAGGAAAACTTGCCCACCATGCAAAAAACTGGACCTCCATCACCAACGATCGATGGGTCCTCAATATAGTGTCCCAGGGGTACAGATTTTATTTCCACATGCTGCCAACCACAAAAGGGTTCCCAGACTTTCCTCCAAACCAGTGGGCAGAGGTACAAAACCAAGTTCAGCCCTACTCTCTCCATAAGGGCAATTCAGCCTGTTCCTGCAGAAGGGATAGGCCAAGGTTTTTATTCCAGACTTTTCCTGGTACCCAGAAAAGAGGTCACCTGGCGCCCAATCGTAGATCTATCCATGGTGGTACCAAAATTCAAAATGCTCACCCTACAGCAGCTTCTCCCTATGCTGTCCAAAGATGCCTGGTTAGCCACTCTGGACCTAAAGGAGGCCTATCTGCACATCCCAGTCAGGGATTCCTGCAGGAAATATCTGTGTTACAGGGTAGGATCTATTCATTATCAGTTCTCTGCACTTCCCTTTGGCTTATCCACTGCTCTCAGAGTTTTCACAAAATGCCTGACTCCAGCCATTGCCTATTGCAGACAGAAAACTATTCAAATTTACCCTTACTTGGATGATTGCCTAATTCAGGCAGACGGTCAGGAAAAGCTGTTGCAGCACCTGACATTTGTAAAGGACCTTCTAACCTCCCTGGGGTACACTATCAACAAAAAGAAATCCAAGGTAGTCCCAAGTCAAAAAATTGTATTCCTGGAAGCAATCTTGGACACAGCATCCCAGACGGCATTCCTTACTCCAGAAAAACAAGCCTATCTGACAGGCCACTTCACTCAAATGGCCACCAGAACCCAGCTATCTGCAAGGACAATCTCTAGGGTTCATGGCCTCCTGCATTCTACTAATTCCATATGCCAGACTGCATATGAGGAAACTTCAGTAGTCTATGGTGCCAACTTTCTCAGGATCTGGAAACTGTCATACCTGTCTAAGGAAAGAGGTTTTGGTGGGCAACAGCATGCAACCACAACAAGGGGCTTCCCTTTACACAACCCCATGCAACCCAGACCCTAAACACAGACACATCAGACTGCCTGGGGTGCACATCTGGACAGCAGGTGCTTTCAGGGCCACTGGAGCCCAAACCAAATTCATGTGCACATCAACCAAAAAGAGATGCTGGCTGTTCAGCACACTCTGACAGCTTTCAGATCCGTACTCTCACCGGGACCCTACTAATCAAAACCGACACCACAGTGATGTGGTACATCAACAAGCAGGGGGGTACCTACTCTTACCCACTCTGCAGGCTAGCCATGATCCTGTGGAACATGGCCTCAGCCATGCATACTCACCTGCGAGCTCAATTCCTGCCAGGCAACCAAAACTCACTGGCAGACAACTTGAGCAGAAATCTCCTAAATCCACGAGTGGCAATTAAACCTTCCGCCATGTGACCCAGAAATGGGGTACCCCGAAGGTGGACCTATTTGCCTCCCCCTGGAACCACCAACTCAGCAAATTCTGCACCAGGGTACCTCACAGCAAGGCCTGGAAAGTGGATGCCCTATCCTTCCAGTGGGCAAACCTCTCGAATCTATGCATTTCCCCCTCTCCCTCTTCTCACAACAGTATTACTCAAGATAAGGCAGGAAAGACCAAGGGCAATCCTGATTGCCCCAGACTGGCCACTACAACATTGGTACCCGCTACTGCGCAGTCTGTCACCAGTGCCCCTTTGGCACTTACCCCGGATCCCAACCCTCCTGACTCAGCAGGAGGGACAGATCTTGCATTCTGCAATTGCAGCCCCTGAACCTTGCAGCCTGGCTTATTCCTTGAATTCTCCTCCAGTGGCCAGCCTAAGCAAGCAGGTACTGGATGTTATACGTGAAGCCAGATTGACTCAGTACAAGGAAATCCTATGCTGATAAGTGGAAAAGGTATTGTTCCTGGATTCACACTAAAGGAGCAGATACAGCACAGCCCTCCTTACCGCTCCTCCTGGATTACCTAGCGGACCTACTCCACTGAGGCCTGTCCTTCTCTTCCATTAAGATCCATCCTTCTGCCATCTCTGCTTATTACAGCACTGAGCCACCTCTCTTCTCTCACCCTCTCATCAAGCAGTTTCTGAGAGGGGTTAACAATTTAAGGCCACCAAGAAGAGCCCCCACCCTTGATTGGGACCTTACTTTTGTGTTGGAAAAGCTCACACTACCCCACTTGAGCCTGCAGAGTTAAAATTCCTCTCTTGGAAAACAGCTTTGCTTCTGGCCATCACTTCAGCTAGAAGAGTGTCTGAGCTACAAGCACTTATGGCTGTGGAACCCTTTGTTATTTTTCATGCTGACAGGGTCTCCCTCAGGACTAACCCAACTTTCATGCCTAAAGTGGTGTCCACTGTGGCTCTCAACCAATCTTTCCACTTGCCCACCTTTTTCCCTAAACCTCAAAATAAGGGGGGAAAGGATCCTGCACTCTTTAGATGTGCAAAGACTCCTCATATTCTACCTTGATAGGAGTAAGCCCTTCAGCACATCTGACCAGTTACTAGTCAGCTTTGCACCAGGGACAGAGGGCAAGGCCATATCAAAACAAACCATCTCCAAATGGATAGCACACTGTATCCATTTCTGTTACAAACACCATGGGAAACCACCCCCTCAGGGGGTCAGAACGCATTCCACTAGGGCAACTTCAACCCCTACAGCCTTTCTTAGAGGAGTCCCTTCCTGGGACATTCTGGAAGCTGCTACTTGGAGTTCTGTTCATACCTTCACCAAGCATTACCACCTGCCTGTCTTTTCAAAATCCAGGGTGGGCTTTGCAACAGCAGTCCTGCATTGCATGCTAGCTAGCCCCAACTCTTCTTGACTGCCTCCACCCATTCTTCAGCTTTGGGAATCAACCCAAGTGTGATGACTGCAACAGTGAAACATGATGAACATAGTACAGTTGTGTACACTTAACATAAATGTAGATGTTCAAGTGTATTCACTGTTGCAGTCCTGGTTTCCCACCCTCCAGCCCCATTGTATCTCTTTCTCTCTTTCTCACTCCTTACAGGGCTATTGGTATTTACTTTTTACTGGTGGTGTTTTTCCACCATAACTTAGTTCCCTATTTGGGAGCTCCTGACATTTGGGGCAAGAAAAACTGATGTAATGGCATCAGCTGCCTGTTTTTATACCCCTGACGTCAGTTTTGAAGTGACAGCAACCAACGCAGAAATACTAAGCCTCTGGTATTCGGGGCGACTGAGGGCTACTCCTGGCAGGATAACCCAAGTGTGAGGACTGCAACAGTGAATACACTCAAACATCTACATTTATGGTAAGTGTACACAACTGTACTTTCTGGACATAGTACTCACCAATATGGGGAGGGGGTCATTGTACTTCCCCATGCATGTCCGTGGTTAGGTCAGATCACAGATCAGTCTCATTTGAAGTAACTACTGGAACTAACACCCACACATGAGCAAAAATGATAAAAAACTTCACCAAAGCTAACTAGAGCGTAATAAGCGATGGTATAAAAAGCTTCATACCACCCACAATCGCAGACATCAGTGATCACTGTGCAGAAGTGTAAGCAAATTCCCTGTACAAACACTTGAGCGACTGCACGTCTTCCAGTATAAACAAACCACTACGGTGGACTTCAAGTATAAACAGATTGTATAACAAGAGGAAGAAACTGTTGTCTGAAAGCAAGAGGGATGCCAGTCTGCAGATGAAGAGTTCCATCCTTAGCCTAAACTGGAAAGTCAGAAATCTTGTAAAGTCTTCTAATGCAAATTACAAAACCATTATAGCTATGCTGATGTGGGATTTGCTTATTCATTCCTTTCTACTGACCTCATCCCACCTCATTCCATTGTGGGTCGCCTTTTTCCATAGGACATTGATTGTCCTTGTAGTACCAGTCATATTAATACCAGTACAGAGGTGTGTGTGTGTGTGTGTGGGGGGGGGGGGGAGTAGAGAGCTTTCACCAAGGATGATATTGAACTTTGTTATGCAGCTTTCCTGCAGCAATAGCATGCAGCACATCAGTGAATCACACAATCATGCTTTGACAACGACTGTCATAGGTGAAGCTGTTTGGTTATGTATCCACCTTATTTTAACAATGGAGAACTAGACTTCAATTACCTCATCTGCCTTTTCTTAGCTGACCTGTCAGTATCCCATCCACTGTTAATAGGGAGTTTGTGGCAGCACTGGAGGAGAGTGTACCCCCCGGTGCAAGTAAATGACCCGAGCTGCTTTCCTGTTATGTCATGGTATGAATTTGCTAACGTTGTTGCATAATAATTTCATTGCATACAGCTGTACAGTATTTTTGCATCGTTTCCATTGAAGTACTCCAGCATTATTCGTGAAATTAGGAATGAATACCTAATGTTTAGAAATACCAGTAGTTACATGAAAATAAGTGTGAAAATGAGAGAAACTGGTGATTTACAGTAAGGATCTGGCTATCCTGTTATTTTAAAAGATGCATTGTGTTTTCTTAGACATTGCAGATATGACGTCTGGAGCTCAGATCAGCGTGACTCTTATTCACAGTATTCAGTGGTATGAAAAGATTATGTAAGAGTAACTATATTTGTACTGGGTTTTGTTTTACATTTTAAGGTTTCCATGGTGACAGGATTCAACACTGAATAGTCCTATTGGTTGTGGTGACTCAAGCATTCCATACATTAGTATATGTTGTGGCATGTAGGTCACAGTGCAACCCTCAGGTATTACAAAGTGAAGAAAGAATTAGAAATTGAATCCTGTTTGGGTGAAGTGCTGTGCCTTACTGACTGCCACTAATTTAGCTGTGTTTAACACTGATGTAAGTGTATACTAGCTGTAATTGTTTATACATGGGCATGTACAGTTTGTTAGATGCAGTGATGCAAGATATCTGGTAATTATTGAGACAGTTGAAGCATTTTATGTAGTGGAAGAAGGCACTGACAGGAAGCTTTTCCTGTAAACTGTCTCTCTAAAGTCACTGTTGTATCTCTGGAGATGAACCTAAGTCCATTCTGATAGCAGCAGTCCTTGATAACTTTCTGTATTAGTATCTTTTGCCTTAGTACTATTGTTGTTTTTTGTCTGTATTTCTGAAGTATAGTACTAGTTTAAGGTTGAAATGGAGTGCAGATAGCTGGCCCATCACACTATAGCTAGAACGTCTGACCTGATGGCCATTGACATTCATAGCTGATTGTATGTATATGATCATGTTAGCATATTGAAGACTGAGATTCCACAGAACTTTTATGCAGCAACTGCTAGTGACTGTCTCATCTGTGCTGTGGGTATGCCATGTGCACACCGTCTGCGATGCATTCAGCTGTCAGATTGATGTAGTTTATATTAACTATCAGAGGAGCGCTCTAGCAGCATAATCTAGTAGTAACAATGTTTATTCTGCATGGTTTGGTCTGCAGTAATTGTCTGTCATGTGGGACAGACTGCTTTACATATTACCCCGGGTGAGTAGTTTATAGCTATAGAATTCCTTATGCAGTTTGCCAAGTGTGACAGTTCACAATCCTAATGTGTCATTTTAGGTGAGTGGTTGATAACCCAAGAGTCTGTATTACAGTATCAGTGCCTGCAGTCAGTCCGCCTAGCACAACATATCCCCCTTCTAGACATGTGGCTCTGGGTGTGTGACGGATGACCACCATATCACCTTCTTTACGTGTGGTTCTGAGTGTGTGATGGATGACCACAGAGTACCTCACAAGGTTGGGTTAAATCTTTGTCTGCACATTCCAGAGCCAAGTCAAGAAGAAAGAGAAATTTGCAACAGAAAAGGGGAAATGAAAGGGGAAGGGGAGCAGACAGACCGAAATGATGAACCCAGTTAGAGCAGCTGGTTACTAAAATATAACTGTACCACCTGCCATTGAATTTGCTTTTCTGATTGCTGTGCTTTTACATCTTGGCAATATGGGGCAGTTCTTTTCCTATCCATAGAGTTTTATTAGTTTATATGATTCGTGTTGATTATTCGCTAGTTTTCAATGAGCTGTGTTCATAACAGACTGTTTATTCACATTTAAGTTGGCTTATAACAGAATGCGATTGTATTATACACTAAATTCAGAAAATAAATGCATTTGTATGCAGGTGTGCTTCACTTGGTTTCTTTTCATATCTCTGATGGAATCCTAATCTGTTGTCCCTGAAAATTGTCTTACTAGTGTAACCGCAGGTGCAACATGTAAAGTGCTTTGTCTTGTATCTATTATTTTCACATGAGCTGGATTATTGTGCAGCAGACTTGTCTAGTATAGATTTTAATTTTACTTGAAATATCCTTATTTTCTTGTTGCTTGTTTTCACCTTGTAAAAAGTTCTGAAACCCTGATACATTTGGTGAGCAGAACTTAAGCCAGTAGAGTATTTCCATGCAGGTTATTAACTTAGCTGAAGTTATTGGCTTTTGGATTTGATGAACAGCAGCTACAGTGCAGCTTCCATGTATCAACATAGCAATAACCCATGCCTGGGTGTGGGTAATGCGGGATTTACCGTGAGTAAATCCCGCATTACCCACACCCAGAAGTGGGTTATTGCTATTATACTATGACATTATTTAAGAAAAGAAATAATTACTTTTCTTAAATAATGGCATTGTATAATGCCTCTTTGCTGCCCTTCCGCAGCTGGCTGGAATCCGTGGCAGTTCTGATGTACTGCACATGCCAACGCAGTACATCAGAGCTGTGGCCAAAAGCAACGGAGAAAGCAAGATCTCAGTTGCTTTTTACTGTTTCGCTATGTTAAATGGGTTTAACATCGTGAGACAGCTTTAAAATAAGCAACAGAGATGTCCGTTGCTTATTTTAAAGCTGTCTCGCTATGTTAAACCCATTTAACATAGAACAGTAAAAGCAACGGAGATCTTGCTTTCTATTGCTTTTAAACCTGTCTCGCTATGTTAAATGTGTTTAACATAGCGGGACAGGTTTTAAAAAAAGCAACGGAGAAAGCAAGATCTCTGTTCCTTTTTACACTGTGTCGCTATGTTAAAGGAGTTTAACATAGCGAGACAGCTTTAAAAAAAGCAACGGAGATCTCCGTTGCTTTTTTTTAAACCTGTGTCGCTATGTTAAACTCTTTTAACATAGCGAGACAGTGTTTTAAAAGAAACTTATACTAATAGAAAAAGTCTGGGCGACCAGACCTTTTTCCATTAGTATAAGTCGATTTACGACGTGCACGCTGGCCAATCAGTGTGCACGTTTTGGAATATTAATGGGGGGTCATGGTATAATAAGTAATTAACAACAAAAGTAAATTGATTTAGTTGTAAACAAATGCTCTTAGTGACCTAAGCAGAGGACAGGGTACCTTGAGTAACATAGCTCTTTGTTTTGTTCACTGCTGCTGTAGCCCTAACACTGAGGGCTTCTGACAAAGAACACACAATGTGCAGTGATTTTCATTTTTCCCTTTCTTCAAACTGGGCAGATGCCCTCTCACCTCAACATCTGCACAGCTGTGATACAAGAAGGATGTATATCCACTTCATCTTCGGTTCTTTCTTGCTTCACTACAAGAAAGTTGTGTTGATGTGTGCATAAGGTGTCGTCAGTCAGTGCAGCCTGTAATAAGGATAAGTGTATCCCAGTAGGGGGAAAAAGTCTTGTGCTTGTTTGTAGCTGACATTTCATGCATCAGGTCTATTGATAGTTTCTAAAGTTAATAGCTGCATTAGTTGTAGGATGCGAATCCTACACATAGGCATTCTTAGTCAGTGTTGTGCTTAGGGAAGGAATAACATGTTGCCTTCTCTCTGCAGTGTGTTAGGTTCAAGTACAAGGCCTTTACGCAGTGACATAAATCTCTCCAGGATTATCTGAACAAAAAAAGGCTGCGCACCTTGTCCAAGGCTACCATGGCATCAACCAGGTCATCAGTGGATGTCCTGCTTAAAAAAACAAACAAGAAGGATTCCTGAAAGGCAGCGACATATCTACTGAATTCAAAGGGCAGCCTCGACTCAAAGGTATTTGAAACAATAAGACACTTTTGCATCTCCTGTCTGTGATACCTACTTAGTTTGAGGCCTCAGGCAATGCCAGTATGGGAGGTATGGCACTTACTTTTGAGCCAGAACCATGCAGCATTCCTTTGGTTCACTGATGCCACCATCTTTATTTTGGTAATGAAGGGTGTGGTTCTGGTATGTGAGAACACATGCAGCTCAAAAGTAAATATTATCAGTGCCATCCAATAGCCAAAGAACTTGGTGATGGTCATCACTTCCAAAAGCAAGGCCAGTGTGTCCAAGTCACAGACATCCATCATCTTGCCTGAGCTTGAGTTTATGCAAACCCTTCTCCCATCCCCTCTTCCAGCATCTGTCGCAGCACCTCATAAAGCTGGATCAGAACTTTGTATTTTCCATCAAGAACATGCAGCCATTACCAGGACAACTGTTAGTGTCATTGGTCCCAACTTTAAAAAGAAAAAGTAAGACACTCGCCTCATGAGAAATCTGACTTCTTTTACTTTAAGGCAGATGAGCTGGCCTACGTGGACCAAGTGTCCTGCACCAGGAAAGAGCTCTGATAGTGTATGCTGTAGGTGACCATCAGTGAGGAGGTTGCATTCAGGTAGACTATGACACCCAGACTGTCACCACAGACTCATCAAACAGTCTGGGGGGGACCCACTTAAGAAAATTGAGAATCTAAGGGACCTAAGAAAGAACTTAGAGGGAATGGCACATCAGTGTCAGAGAGTTGGTGGTGGTAATTTTAGCATTTAAAGCCAGGGATCCTGCATATCCTCACAGGCAAAGTAACAGTAATATGATGCATCAACGGGTGTATATGGTTGGGAGGGGTAGTATACTTGTACACCTTGTGAGGCTAGCCATGGAAGCATACTTAGCCTGGGAGTCAGGCATGACCGTAAGAGTATCTTGCATCATCTCAGGAGAATATCCTGACAGACCAATTGAACAGAAAACAGGCAGATTCTGATAAATGAATGCTGTACAGGGATATGTTTTTAGAGTTGATCCACAGATGGATGTTCAGAAATCAGCCAATCTACTTATCCAGAAAACAAACAGATCAGAAAATGTTGATGTAGGACACCAACCACAGGGCAACTGAGCAGTATATACTTTCTGAATAATTGGGCAGATCTGCTTCTTTATGCCTAACCTCTAATACCTTGTCTCCTGAGAATGGAGGGTGTGACGCCTGTGTACTGGTCCTGAAATCAAGGAGCCTCAGTCCTCACCACTAACACCAGTGAGGGGCGTCCATATAGGGAAAGGATAATAAATATACTCACAGTAAAGTACAATTTCCCTTAAGAGCACAGAGATCACAGTCAGTATGGGGCTGATTTCTCCCTTTCTCTCCATGTCCCCAATAAGACTCCCCACAGGCACAGCTATAGGGCCCAGATCTCAGCCTAGTGGACAAGCTAAAACCTCCAGCACCCTCTCTGTGTAACCAGTGCTTCATGTCCCTGCCCGAGTAGCTGACACACACACACACACACACACACACACACACACACACACACACACACACACACACACACACACACTTTGAGATAAGAGTTGTACACAACCACACAGACATTTCTGGGGAAGGCTGGCACAGGTTCTCCAGCTGTGCTCCTTTTACCCAGACTAAACAGTAGTACCACTTACCACCACCCACTAATATGTATCCGCTACTAAAAGGCCCTTATGAAAGGGTGTCCAATTATACTGTGCAATATTTTATCCAAATGGTAAGTGTAACTGAACAGTCAAGACGATTGAAATAGCTTTGTACAATATCACTAGATACATGCAATGTACTCTAGAGCTTAAATTATCTCTACAGAGAGCTTAAATTATCTCTACACAAAACAGCCACAGTTGAAATGTTTAAAAATACTGAATAATAAATAATAAAAACACAAGACAATACTTCTTACTACACAGTGCTAGTCAAGAGTTCAGAGATCACAGAGAAATAGTTAAATACATAGGAAAAGTTCAGACATCAATACAGAAAAAAATAATCTAATCTTCCTAGTTCCTAGCTATATCTAAGAGAAAGCAGTTCTAAAATAAACGTACATATAGAACACAGGGTGCTGGTGAGATGGATGTTCGCAAGACAATTGCTCAATGGTCTGAGTCTCTCTCTCCTTAAATTAATAACACAGTACCACTGATTCATTTCAGATTACATCATTTCTTTCTGGTTCCCACGCTAACAGAAACTCTGAGGTTAATAGTCCTATTGACCTTGCAGCTGGTCAGTAAGCCAGAACAGTAAAATAAATTATACATGCAAATCCTAGCAATTAACCTTGGTCTCAAAACAATAGCCAGAATTCCTTCATCCAGACATCTCGGCTCCAAGCCCTGAGATCAAAGACAGTCATGACATGCTTGACTTACCTGCTTTCTTAAAGCAAAGTGCACTGTTACATTTTTTTCAGTTCAACATCCAATACAGTCTTTTCACATTTAAGAGAACAAGCATGTGGCTTACATTAATATTTACAAATGACAGAATTATCTACAAAATTCTATCTAGCTAGGTTGGCAGCCTTCACCTGTCTTTACAGAGGGTAAAGGGGGGGGGGGCTTGCCAAAAACTCTACTGATAGTTCTTGTTCTACCTCCTAATGAGTATGTTAAGAGCAGGGCCTATTTATGCTGTCTCAGCAGATGAATTTCTTGATCCAAATCCAAGGTGACACTCAAACACCCCAACCTGAAGACCTTAATGCTGTCAGTATAACCACATATTTTAGTATCCTTGATCCTAAAATACCCGTTAGATGTTTTTTTAATCAGGATTGTCTTACACCTCAGTAATGAACCATGAACCTTGGACTGAAATCTCAGCATTCCTAGCATGGGTCCCCCCTTTGTTCACTGTTGACAGTAAAACATGTACTTGGGGGGGGGGGGGTTAAAGCTGATGCCTCCCACTAAGGTAACCTCTCAACCATGTGTTCTCAATTACGTTACATTAGAACCAGCTGCTGGTGCACCGCTGAAGTACTCAAACCGCCTTTCTAGTGGCTATTACATCTGCCAGAATGATATCAGGACTAAAGGCCGTCATACATAAAGAACCCTTTTTCATTTTCCAAAATGTCTAATTAACTCTTCCTAGCAACCTTCATGCACAAAAGTATGCCATCAGTTTTTCTAAATCAGCCTATTAGCCTCCACGTGTTTCATCCTACCCCCATAGAACAAGGAGGAAAGGATCCTTTGCACCCTAAATGTGCACAGAGAACTGAGATACTTGAAAGGAATAAATGAAAGGAATTTAGACCAGTTATTAGTCTTTGCAAAGGGTAGAGAGGGAAGGCCTAATTCTAAATTGACCATTTCTAAATGGCTGACTTACTATATTGCCTTTTGTTACTTTCTCCATAGTAAGGTTGTACTAGGGAGTGTAAGAGCCGTGCCACAAAAACCGCAGCAGCCACCACTGCCTTCCAAAAGAGAGATCAGTACCTAGGTTGTATTAGAAGCGGTTGTCTGGTCATTGTAATGTAGACAGGACTTCAGAGACCATGCACGATTTGCAACAGCCAAACTGCAGAGTCTGTTGCAGGCTAAATCTGCTTCAGGCCAGTCACCTACTCGAGCATAAGCTCTGGGAATCTTGTCACATGTTATCACCACTGAACAGTGAGCAATATAAAGAATGTAGTACAACGTGGTAGGACTTCACCATAACTGTAGATAATGATGCTATTATTCATCACTTTTGTCTGTGGAAGTTGACTGGACAAGACCCATTTTCAGACTAGACCTGGGGGGAGAAGCTTCACAAATAAATCATGTGCAATGCATCAGCAGTAAATATTTTCTTCATCATATAAAATTACATATTGCCTAATATGTAGAGATAGATTTGGTAAGGAATTACAAAAATTAACTGTAGGCAACTGTAACTGATTGGGAAAAGATAGTAGGAGTTAAGCTTAAGTGAAAGGACATGTAGGAAGAGAGTTGGTAGAACACAGAGCAGATATTGGAGTTCTTTTAAATGGTGGAGTAAAAAGGGGAAGTGTATTTCTGAAATATGTAGAGAAGGGTAGATAAACTGAGAAGGGTTAAAAAGCAATGTGTTAGAGATGACTAGGAAGAATGATCTGCAAAGAAGAATTGTCACTTGGGAAGGAGGGACAGTCGGGTTTGATTTGGTGTTGTTTAGACAAGGTCTTGAATGTGTAGGGATTTCATTCCAGGGTTTGGAGGCAAAGTAGGAGTAGAGGGCATCTTCATCTGTGGTTTATGACTTGCTGATCAATGGCAGGAGGTCGCGCAGAAGAGTATACTGTAATGATGTTCATTTATCTGGACAGTACGACTTTGTGTGCAGTGATTAATGTGTGAGTAGGTAATGTAATGTGGAGCTTTTCTCCCCATGCCTCTGCTGAAAATGGACCTGTGTCCAGTCGGACTTTCCCGGTAAACAAATGTAAAATAAAATAAAAACTGGTTTGAAAGTTTGAGCCAGGTTAGTTTTAATGCAATGAAGTGATGTGTTTTTTATGGAAAGTTGATTGCAGATGTTGCTACTTTGTAGTAGCAAAGAAAGTTTAGATTTATAGGTGATGCTGACTGTAAGAATGGGAGAGGAATATAGCAGTGATGGAAGAAGACTGAAGAGATGATAATCCTTGCAGTGTCTGTGAAATATTGTTTGACCCTTAGATTAGTTTTTTGTGCGTTTTTTGGATGTGGTGTAGTAAATGTTGGTCAGACTTGAGATTGTCATTAATTATGACTCCAAGTAGTTTTGTCTGAGTTTACATTTCTATTTTTGTGTTTGAGGTGATGCGAAATGTAAGTATTTGATTTAGAAACTGTTTTGGGTTTGATTGGGGTGGGGGTGTGAGAACTAGGTTAGAATTTTTAAGTCATTGTTCTGTGGCAGTGGGAGTATAAGGTGATTTCATGTAAATATGGATGGGGCAGAGCTGATAAGGGTTGAAATATCTGCATATTATATGAAAGTGACCAATTTATTAGTGGAATGACGTTCGTTTATGAAAATGTTATATAGAATGGGGCTAAGTATTCACTCTTGGGAGGCGCCAACCGTGACTGATTGATTGAAATGGTGAGATATCTTGTTACCATTTTAACTGCTTGCTGGTGATTGCAAGTTCAGAAAGGATCTTTTAGTGGGATACTGTGTATCAAATGCTTTTGATAGGTCACGGACACGTGAAAAAATTATCCTGGCCTCGTTAGTGTTCTGGTTAACTGTGTTAGTGAAATTAAGGAGAGCAGTTTGGATCTGAAACCGTTTTGGGTTTTAGAGGGGGGATTGTGCTTGGTTGTAAAATTGTGCATGCATGTGATGCATCAGTGTTGTAGTAATATTTAATTCCTTCATTCCTCGCCTGTTTGTTTGTTCCTTTAGCCATCCAATTAGGGGTGGGTATTCAGTCACCTATCCCTTTCCCTTACATTTCTATTAACCCCCAAGATAAACTTCCTTTTCATATTGACCTAGTGTCTGTGGAAGAAGTTTTTTTTTATGGGGGGAGGGGTGTCATCCTGGCTGGACTGCCATTGCTGGGGGCAAGTGCCACCTGGCCAACTCATGCCATGCAGTAGTTCTATCATAGATTTCCAGAGATGATGGGGCAAAGATCTAAAGATGCCATGGATGAATATTCCTCTTGCACAATAGATGTGTTGATGTCCAGGAGGGAGAGCATCTCCCTGGCAGGTCAGGGGAAAGGTAAAATGCTCTGTAGGTCTGGCCAGATATCTAGCCGTCTACACAGATGGGCCAAGTGTTATCACTACTGCAACAGTTATACTCCAACAACTATAACTATGATAATTTCCTAATAAAGCTATACTTTATTATCTAAACTCCTGCTGAGATGTTCATTATTGCTAGGGAAGTTTAATTGATAGGTGTGACATCCCAAAATACATTCTCTAGACTTGCAGTCACCACACACTAGAGCATTTTATATGGGGGAGGTGTAAAATCTGTAATGTGTTTTATATATATATATATATATATATATATATATATATACACACACACACACACACACACACACACACACACACTAAGTTGATACATATTTGTTTCAATATGCACGCAAGCGTAGGCTGTGCTGCTATTACTGCTCAAAATGAGCATGTAATGTGGCATAGAGTGTTGGTAGTACACATGATATGCAAATGAGGACAAGTATGCAGGAAACGGTAATGAGGCAAACCAGATTCAGAAATATTTTGATTTGCACTGCTCTCTCTTGTTTATGGACCCAGCCCCAATGCGCCGTACTGTATACATCTTTCTCCTTAAAGCTGTCTCATGCATCTATCTCTCTCACACACTACAACTGTACATAAGTGTATCCTGTACCCTCAGCACCAGCCATGCCTTTTGCATGCAGGTTAGACAGCTTGCTGTGTCCTTTGACTGATACCTTGGTTGCATCATTCATAAATGGAATCATATGGCTGTCATCCATTTGTTAGTGCAGTACAGAAGCCATCTGTGAATGTGGTTGATTGCTTTACATAGGTTCTTGCTAACCTTGCAGCGAAAGACCACCATCAGGATATTCGGCCACATCATCTAATACTGCTGGAGCTTAAAAATGTCCCCCCATTAAACTGACTTTCTCCACATATCCCTGATGAATATTTGTGATTACCCTTCGAATCTTTCTGTCTGGTTTTAAAGTTTTCAATAAAAGTACTTTATATGATAGTTAAGGGCAGCCTGGTCCAGAAACATTAGATTCATTGGGTTACATATCTGTCATGACATTTGGGGGTGTTGTTGCGGATCATGCGGTAGTATGTTTACATCTCAAGAACAGGTATTTCTTTTACTACTGGCTCTGTTTAGGTGAAGGATTTGGAAAAAGGGCTGGGTCATTCATTGCATCACACTGAGTAAGGGGAAAGAGCTTTGAGTTTTAGCAGATTAACTAAGTGTACAATGAACTGATATCTTTTTGGTGAGATAACATTGAGGTCCTCTCAAGCTGGTTAAAGTACTTAAAGAGGTGCATGTCAAAGGCTGCACTATATTCAAGGACTGGCCTAATAAGGGATGAATAAAGTGAGGCTACAACTTCTTTGGATGTTGAGTGTACCATGATGGATAACCTTGCAAATAACAGTGATGAGACTAATAGACGTGTAATACTCTGGGTTAGTAGAGGGATCACCTTTATGGTAAAGGCACTACAACAGCCATTCTCTGGATCTTGAGAGACATAACAAGTGAATGGACTTCGTTTGAAGTGTTGCTGGAGGGATTTTGCTTGGTGAGACTTTGCAGTCCACAGCAGGCATCCTGGGATTTTGTCAAGACCCATGGAAGTAGTGTTTTTATTTTTGGAAAGTGCCGAAAGGACTTGGTCTAGACTGATCTTGAGGAGGGTAAAGGTAAGAGAATGGAGAGGACAGAGTGGAGGGAGGGTATAGTGAAGATGGAAGAGAATTTGTTCACATAATATGCCAGTGTCATCGGGGTCAGAGAAGGCGGTATCATTGAAGTTGAGTTCAGTACAGAGCTGTAGGTTACTTATATGCTTCCTAATATAGCTGAAAGCCTTCTGGTTGGCTTTTAAATTAGAATGAATCTTAACTGCATTTCCTAATGGCAAGTGTGAGAGACTTGCTAGTTTTAAATCTCTTTTATACTAAGTGGCTATCCTTTATTGATGGTTAGAAGCATTATCATTTTATTTAGAGTTGCTATACAGTATGAAGTGTTCGGTCTCAAAAGGGATTCCCAGTGGATGTGGGTGTGCATCAGGGTTCAGCTCCGAGCTCACTGCTGTTCATACTGATTATGGATTACATTAGCAAACAGGTCAAAGAGGAAAGATCAACAAAGTTGCTTTATGCAGACAATGTGGCATTACAGGCAGACTCTGAGCAAGGACTCCAGCAAAGTATACAGAAATGGAATGTAAAACTGAGGGCATATGGGATGAAACTGAGTACAGATAAGACAGTGGTAGTTGCAGAAAATTTGGGGAAATTAGAAGAAGCTGAGAATTGAGATAGAAGAGAAAAAAGATAGTGGAACAGGCTAACAGCTTCAAGTATCTGGGAGGGGTGGTTGAGGAGAAGGGAAGTCTGAATGAAAACTTCAAAGCTAGAATCAGAGGGGCTGCAGACAACTGGCATAGAGTGTCAGGTGTAGGGAGTAACAGAAGAATGCCAAAGAAGCTGAAAAGTAAGATGTACAAACTAGTGGTGTGACCAATAGTTTTGTTTGGTACAAAACCTGGGCAGTAAAGGCAGAGCAGATGAGGAAGCTAGAGGTGATGGAAATTAAGTGCTTGAGATGGGTGGTAGGATGCACACTGAGACATGAAAAAATGAGGACATAAGAGCAGAAGCCTAAGTAGCTTCATCTGCAGAAAAGATCAGAGAGCGCAGATGATGGTGGTTTCGGGCACATGTACAGAAAAGCAGAAGACAATCTGGTGAAGACAATTTGGGACAGACAGGAAGGCAGCAAGAGAAAACGAGGGCATCCAGCAAAGAGGTGGAAGGATTGTGTGAGGGAAGATCTGTGACAGGAATAAGTGTCGAAGAAGAGAGAGTGATGGCAAAAGTTAGCATGACACCCCAACCCCATGTAGAAAATGGGGGGGGGGGCTGAGGATGATGATGACTATACAGTTTACCAAGGACACAGAGTGATTACTGCAGTTACATAGTTGATCAGCCAAAACTACTTGATAAACTATAAAATATTTTTTTCCTGTGGTAGAATTTCTTCCCTATATTCCCTGTATGGAAGTGGGAAGAACGACCACTTCACTACGGCATGTCTATTATATTATTTGTATACCAATTACCATAGATATCTATATATCTATATATATCTATATATATATATATATATATATATGTATATATATATATATATATATATATATATATCTATATATCTATATATATATATATATATATATATATATATATGTATATATATATATATATATATATATATATATATATATTTATTTTAGTTTTATTTATTTTACATTTGTTAACCGGGCTAGTCCAACTGGATACATGTCCATTTTCAGTGGAGGCCGAGGAGAAAAGCTCCACTAACTAATACTTAACAAGCTAAGAATATACAAGTTATACAATAAAACCATTTTCATAAACTTCTTACTGGCTATCTAAGTGTCTGAGTACAATGTGAGTCATTAGCAAGAGTCTATAATATATATATATGTATATGTGTGGATCTACTTCATTACAACAGCCCATTTCACCGAAACCCAAAACAATGAGACGACAACAACGAAACCCAAAACCACGAAACACCAACACAGACATCACAAACACACACACACAACAACCCCAAAGTACCTAACACACAATACTATAAACCGTATAGTCAGGGGAGCAAGCCCCCCTGCACCCCCCCACACCCTCCCTTTATTTTTCATACTCCGAGATCACACAAACAGACACACAAGGGGCACACACACATTACATTCCCAAACAAGCACACACCACACTCACAACACACATCACTACCCCGCAAACACACACATTCATACTTACCTGCATCGCAATACCAGCACCATTAGATCACAGTCTCGTAATGTCCGAAATTAAATTTTGCACTCATAACTCCGATATCGCACAGACAGACACACAAGGCATACTCACGCCCACACATTACATTCCAAAACAAATACACACCACACTCACAACACGCACCTACACACACCACTACCCCTTAAACAGACACTTACACATACATACTGACGGGCATTGGAACACCAGAAGCGCTAAACACAATCCTGTAATGTTGGGATTTTAAATTTCGCGCTTCTGGGGTTTCGATGTTCTACAGTGTTGAACATCTGGTCCCGATCTTCCAGGTTTCGTTCATATGAACTTTCATTCATATGAAGGGAACCCATAGATATATATATATATATATATATATATATATATATATATATATATATATATATATAGATAGATAGATATACTATTTTTTTTGCATTTTCTTGCCTGTTCCACCTTCTGAGTATCAGTCCATTCAATCCTTTCACCAGGGTCAAGGAACTAGAGAGGTCATCATTTAGGTAGCTACTGGGGGTGACTTGAGCCTTGTTAATTTTATCCCCTGCCCTAGCCATGCACATCTGGAAAAGAGCTCAGGGGTGACTTTGGATTTTCTGCTGTCTCTCGCCTTATTTCTGCAAGGGTTTTTCCTTCAAGCAGGCATTGCCCCTCTTCCCATAATATGATTGGTGATCTCCTCAGTGTCCTCAAGGGAGAGTGCACAACCCAGATCAATACCTTTTTTGTTTGGGTTGCTGGACTAACATCTGCAGTCAAGCACCAGCTCAACTCTGTGAACGCTGTCTTGTTTCTTATCAATGATTTAGAAGGAAATATCAAGGTACTTTATTGTATCATAAATGAAGGTACCATTAACTAGGTCTCTGTGAAGCATGTATCAGTGCGTGGAAAACAGAATTGTAAACAACTAAGGAAGAATTCCTGAACTACAAAATTATACATCAGGAAATAAACTGTTGAACCTATATAAAAGGACCCTACAGTGAAACTGGCTTAACTACATGATAGCCAGTCAAAATAAGAGAAATTAGGAGAACCAATAATAAATGCAAGGATGAACTGATGACAAAGTTAAAGAATGAGCATTAATCCTTCCATAGGTAATACAACTCATGCTAAGGGTAAAACAAAGACTAGCATACTTGGCAAAGAAAGGGAGTCGTGCACAAATATTTCCCTGAAATAATTAAATACTACTTTACCTTACCATTCATGTGGGAAAGAAAATATCCATCTCAGTAGTAAACAAGCCTCTACCACTCCACTGGATTCAGAGGTAGTTATCTTATAGTGACTCTTATTACAGTATCGCAAGGATATTTCTAATCACTAAAAATTCTGTTTGTCTTACTAATAACAAGCTGCGTCTCTGATTTCTCGAAACTGACTCAGATGATCCCAGTTCATAAATCAAGTCCTAAATTTACTCAAGAAAAATTTAGAAAGAAACTTGATACATATTACACAAGGTTTTATTAAAAAAAGTTTTTTATGCAGAATATTGAAAGATTTAATACTGTACCTTGAGCAGTATAGATTTATCAGAGGTGTGCATCTGTTTTCCTGAACTATTTACTTTTTATGAATGGGGCTAACAGTTCATGCTGTCTGCCAAAGTCCATTTAAAGCCCTTGATAGTGTTGAACTTCCATGGGTGTAGTCTGTGCAGACACTAAGAGTTAAGTAGTAGTACAGGTAGTTTTGCAACAGGAAAAGTATTAGAAAAAGTGTCTCCACTGCTTGAGAGGCTGCGCTAGGGCTATTGGTATTCTGTGTTTTTTATCTCTGAAGTAAGTTTAAACGGTTATATTTGGTAGCAGATTACAATGACTAACAAAGCACTGTTGTGCATAAGCTGCAAAAACAACTTGAACTAAATGATGGTGCATCATTAAGTCCTATTCAGATTAAAATGAATGCAAAGAACATTTGTAGCGCTTAATCATTACTCAAGCCAGCAGGAAAAAAGTGTGTATTTTGGAACATTTACAGATATAAACTAAATCTGAATCATTGAGTCCATGCTGGTCAAAATCATTTGAAATAGCTCACTTATTTATTATTCTTTGACTGGGTTAGCCCTACTAGACTGATAGCTTCTTCTCAGGGAAAACCCAAGGTGGTATTTATACTACTGGGGAAATTTGGCCAGGGCATCAGGGGACTTTCTGTACTCTCTTCATTGTCAGGCGAATTTTTTGTGGTTGCACTCATGTTTCTGATACAGAAGTTGCTCAGAGAGGAAGAGAGTTATAGCAATGGAACCGAGTGAGTTTAGTGGTGATTTGGAGCAGAAGGCAGTCAAGCTTTCAAATCAGCTTCAAATGTGTTGAGAGATAAGAGAAGGTAGTCAAGCCTTCTATATGTGTGTCTGAGGTTGGAGAATTGAGAGAGAGAGCGCATATATGCCTTCTAGTGGAGTTCCAGTGGTTGGAGATGATGGTTGGAAGATGGTTGAGTATTCTCTGGATGTTTTTGAAACAGCAGAATGGTGCATAGTTTGAGAAAAGGCAGCCAAGCCTTTTCCAGAGTCAGAAGAGATTTTCTAGCAGTAGCTCTTCCAGGAAGAGAACCAGCATGATGAGGGATGTATCATTTCAACTCTCCAGTTGGGAGAGTTGCTGGATGTTTTGTTAGAAAAATTATTTGAAGAAAGTGAACCTGAGAGTAGCAAGGATGTGGCATGAGGAGGTATAATGGGCAAAATTCTAAATGAAGAGGTACTTTTAATACAAAAAAAAATGGGAGATGGCAAGGCAAAAACTTGTGAACTTGTACTGATATGGTTAAGGAAAAAGCAAGAAAAGGAACCTGAAAATAAACATTTATGAAAAAAAGAAGAAATTATACTGTTAGGATTTTCTCCAGGGAAGAAAGAGAAATAGAAAGTTTGAGACAATATTATTTCACCTTTAAGATCTTCTTCAGCAGAGGTAAAAGTCTCATTCATATATGCAAGTAAACTTTTTGCGATATAATTTTTGAAAACTGACGAGCAATGGGAAAAATTTTGAGTCAATATGAAAATAAGAAAAATTGCATTCCTTGGAATGCTTATGCAGTTAAATCTTTTTTTTTTTTTCCCAGAGAAAGTAAGAAGAAAATTCACGTTCAATTTAGAATGTAAATTGAAAAAGAGACTTTGAAAAGACATTTAAATAGCATAGGTAAAGATGTATTGGACATGTCTAAAGTTTTCGACAATAAAGGATTATGGACTAGGTGTTGGGATTGTAATGTACAAAAAATGAAAAATGATAAAATCAAGCAAGCCGCGGTGGTACAGCGGTAGCGTTGTTGCCTCACAGCAAGAGGTTCTCCCGTTCAATTCACAGCTGGAGCACCTTGTGTGTGGAGTCTGCATGTCCTCCCCGAAGTCGGGTGGCGTTCGAAAGACATGCATAGAATGGGCGTGCCTTTGTTGAAGGTTGGGCATCGAGCTGGCACCTGTAAAAAATCTACTGCCAATCATTAGCGGAGTGGAGTTCTGCTGTGGCGACCCCTAACTGGGAAAAGCTGAAAGAAGAACAAACATTCATATTTCTAGTGTTATAAATATTGATGGCCAAAAAGATGATGATAAATATTGGTGTCAATCCCAAACTTGTTTCTACTGTGGAAAATCAGATCAGTTGATTGTACCAAAATAGAAATGTGCTATATGTGGTGTGATGGGTCGTGATGCAAAAAAATTAGTTAAAATGTTATAAATGCAGTAAGGTAGGCCATACATGGATTGTAAAAAAGGGACAGTAGAAATACATGAAGCTACTGTGGCTGAACACATTTAAGAGAAATGGAATAGGGACAAAATCATGTAGAAAAATACAGAAGAAACAGAAAAATGATGATAAAAGTATGACTTAAAAAAACAATAATTAAATACAGAAGGTACTGAAACTAGTGACGAAGAAGATATTACCTGGAATAAAGTGAAAAAATTTCTATAAATAAGAAGTGAGAGAGAGAGAAAAAATAATAGATTAAACACAAAGGAAAGGAAGGAAGAAAAAGGTTGAAGGTTTTAAGCTTTTTCCTTAGAACGTTCTTCTAAATAGAAACAATGGTAATTGCAGGATATTAGCATTAAAAGTTAACAGTTTTAAGGGCATAGTTAGAAGACTAGCTGTTATAAACTGGTATAAAAATAATGATAGTGATATAATTATACTAGAAGATACAACATTTTTAATGAAAGAAGAAAGATTTCAAACAGAATATCTATGGGATAATGAATTTTAGGACAACATTTATGTTTAGGAATAGCAATACTTATGAAAAAAACAGTTAAGGTGTTTGATATTACCATAATTTTAATGGGAAAGATTATGGTTATTGATGTTAGCTGGAGAGAGAGAATAATTGCATTATATGCATATGTAACTAGTAAAGAAAGGGAAGATATGTTTGCCTTGATACTGAATTACACTGCTAATAATATGCAAATTATTATAGTACGAGACTTCAATTGTAACTTCAGAAACAGAAAAGGAATGATGTAAAAAAAAGTTATAGAAATTATGAGATGTGGGAAGTTAAGAATATGGAAGAACAATTCATGGAGACATAGTAGAGGATTATATAGACCATTGACAGCAGATTTTTTGGGTTTTGGAAGGATGTGAAATAAAAAAAAAAAAGAAGGTGCATTAGGCAAAGGTTTTTCAGACCATAGAATTCAGAGACAAATTTAATAATGTTAAGATATGAAAATGTCTGAAAAGAATAAATGAAATAGAGTGGGGCAGGTGAGGGTGAAAAAAAGAAAGTTAGAATTTTGGAAAGATCATCTATGTATGTGACAGTTCTATAGAAACTGGTCCGAATGGTGGATGTCTTTTAAAAAGAAAAAAATGTTATCAAAGATGATAGATTAAAAAGAGAAATGAAGTGAGAGTAATTGTAAGTTAACTTAAATTTAGAAAGGAATGAAAATTAATATTTTAAAAATAGCAAGAGATGTATGCAATGAATCAAGAAAAAGTAAAAGCTCTGTTGTTTAAACAAAGATATTTCCTACAACTTAAAGAAAAGTGAGCTCCTTAATTCTTTAAATAAATATAGTTAAGGGGGATAGAATAATGAGAAAATTAATAGGCAAAAAAGGGATAGCACAGAAAGACCAGAGAGATACAGTATGTATTGTTGTAAAATATATAAAAGATTTATTTAAAGATATTGAAGAACAAAGGGTATCATGGAAACTAAGAACTTTCTCTGATCAAGAAAATGTAGATTTGGAAAAAATATATAAAATTAGAAGAACTGGATGTACTATTAACACAAATAAATATGCATACAGCAGCAGGTCCAACTAGCTTAGAATATCAAATGTCAAGAACATGACAGTAAGTCAAAAGATGCATTTCATGGAAGTATTGAACAAGTCATTTAATGAATGATTTAAATATAAGGAATTATGTAGTGGAATTTTTAAATTTGTAAGGAAAAAAAAAAGGTGAGAGAAAATATATAAGAAAGTGGAGGCCTGTTGTTTTGAATAATACTGATTATAAAATCTTTATGAAAGTACTACAGAAAAGAGTTTAATCAAAATTTAAGAATATTTTGTTATATTCAATATATAGTGTTAAAGGAAAAGGATGTCAAGAATTATTGATTTTTAGAGAAGTTGTAGATGACGTACTAAATAAACAAGAGAAGAAGTTATGGTAGGAGATCTAAGCAAAGCTTTTGACACTCTAGCATAATATGCTGTTGGATATATTCAGAGCTTATAATTTAAGTACAAAAATAAGACGTGTGTGTGTGTGTTACAGCATACACATTTAACAAAATTAAAGTTTTGATTAATGCATGGTTGAATGAAAAAATAAGTGTTAAAAGAGGTGTAAGGCAAAGATGTCCTTTTAGTAACATTATATTTCCCTTGTTTAGAATGCAGTAACTATTTATATCCAGCAGATGATGATAGATATAGAACAAAGGAAGGTATTGATATACCTATAATGCAATCCTATGCATATCACATATCTCCAGTTAATAAGCATTTGAATGAAATGGAAGAAGTTATAAGTAAGCTGAATTTGTGTTTAGATAAAATTGGTATGTGTTTGAACATAGAGAAAAGCAAAGGTTTGTGGCATGAAGTTTAGGATTAAAGGTATTGAATTCAGCTCTCAAAAAATAAAGTTGTTAGGTATTACATTTGGAAAACAAAATGTATTACTGTGGGAAAACATTATGAAAAAAATCAAACGTATGTGTTATTTTTGCAGGTCGTTTAAACTTTCAAGAAAAAAGTGTATTTGCTTAACTCTGTTGTATTACAAAGTATTTCATATATAGGTAGTATGTTTAGTATGTTGCCAGTTGAAAAAGATATGTAAATACTTACTTCTGTTTTATATGAGCCTCTCATGTCGTAATCCTGTAAAGGGAGGTATACTATATATAGCAAAAGAGTATGGTAGTTTAGGACTCATCACTCCAGTAGTATTTGCAGTTTCATTACATCTGTATAAAATACTTAAATGGTTAAAAGAAAAAAAAGTTGTAAAAGTATATAAATGAAGAAATGAAAGCCTATCAAGAGAAAATTGTAATGTGGAATATGAGTATAGGAGATTTAGAAGATGAAAGAAAAAATGGTATAAAAAAGTAATGGTGAAATATTTTTATGTATACCCATGGAAAGAATTGGAGGAAGTGAAAGTCAAAGCTTTAAAAGCAAGAAATTATAGATTTGAAAAGAGTAGAATATCATATTTTTATGGAGATTGGCAATGACGACGTTACCAGTCAAAGCAAACATGACATAATAAAAAGTGAAAGAATATGTAATTGTAGCCATAAAGAGAAACTACTGAACATGTATTTTTGAAATGTAAAAGAACTGATACATTATGGACCAAGTTAGATGAGAATCATTATTTAGACGAAATTAAGGGGTTCAATATTAATGTGGACATGATTGAATTTGTTTTTTTTATAAAGGTAAGTGTTTATTTAAAAGATTGATAAAAATATTTAATGTTATGTTGATAATTTGCAACTAAATAGTGAAAGGAATTGTGTAATGCTAAATGGACTTCATCAGAAATGTTTAAAAAAAAGTTGGTTGTGGAAAGTAGTGGAGGTCAGATATAAGTGTATTTTGAATGTAAAAAGTGAGTATGAGGTCAGTGTAAATAGTTTGTGTATAATGTAAATAATGTAAATATTATTTTATTTATTCAGTTTATATTGCAAATATTTAAGATTTGTTAAATAAAGGACCCCTTCTCTTTTTAATAAATGCCATGGGATCTTTTGCATCCACCTGAGCTACCACCAGGTCAGGCAGATGAAGCCTTGTTTCAATATCTCATCAAAGGACAACACACTTGGGAGTGCAGCCACCCCCCTTATACTGTACTGCTGTGTCAGTAATTGATATACCTGGTGTGGAAATAGAACCCACAGCTTTCTGCACCAAAGGTGAGTGTGCTGTGTCACTGACACTTTGCAGGGTATCTCAAACTGCCTGGTAATGTTTATTTAAATGTTTGATAGAAAAAACTGTACTTGGTGAGAAGACTATTTTCTGATCCTTCTTGACAAAACATATAATCTGCATAAACAAAATACAAAAATGCCACATGAAAAGAGTAAAATAACTTCATTGATAGCTGTGCCAAACTTAGTTTATGAAAAACATAAAATGAACCACGAACAAATCAAGCATCCACCAAGGCTGTTAAATAACAATCAAAAAATTTTAATACAGGAGAAGCGCTTTCACACGTAAAGTGCTTCATCAGATCCACAAAATAAGACGAATAAAAACCATTGAATAGTAAAACACAAATAGCAATTAGCCAATCAACATACATCAGTGACTAATGCCATACTTTGTTTATAAGTTACACAACATAGAATGAGTTCCTGCCTACTGTAGACACATGATGGTGAAAGGCTAGATAACTGTCTACTGTTATGCATTCCTTAGCATTTAGTTTTAGTCCATGGCTCGGACACCAGTTGTTTGTCTGTCAGCCCTTCCTGGAGAGCACTTGTGTCTGTGTGGGATTGAATGACAGCTCCTAATTTGCAGTCGTCTGCAAATTTAGTCAGCCAGAGACCACTAACATTGGCCTTGACTTTAGAGAAGTAAATATCAAAAAGGAGTGGCCCAAGGACTTATCTCTTTGTAGAGGTAGACTCCCCAGAACCAACTTCCTGGGTCCTGTCTAAGACCCGGTTGGCTATCCAGAGAGTGACATACTGGTTTGTACCTAACCTCTTGAGTTTGTCAACAGTACCTGAGTGGGGTATTGTGTCAAATGCCCTGGCCAGGTCAAGGTAGGCAGCGGGAACCATTTTTCCCTCATCCATTGCTTTGGTGACCTTCTCAAAGAAGTCCACCAGGTTGAGTAGGCCTGATCTGCCCTTGACAAAGCTAAACTGGGTTGGGTCCATTGCCTGGAGGTTTACTAGATCACTTTTGATCATTTACATGGCTTTACATATAAGACTAGTGAGACTTGTGGGTCTGTACTTTCCAGGGTCTGTAGATGCCCCACCTTTGTGCAGAGGGATGACTGTTGCTGTTCTCCATTCATGAGGCATAATGCCTGTTTGGAGGCTACAGATAAAAAGTAATTCCAGAGACCCTGATAGATTGTTTCATGCTATATTTGGAAGGCATCCTGGGATATTGTCTGGGCCCATTGATGCAGTGTTCCTGGCCTTAGAGAGAGAGAGAGACCATTAAGGACCTGTTCCCTAGTGATAGCAAGGGGAGTTGTATTTGATGGCATTTCCTGAGGGAAGCTTCAGGGGGAAGAGAGAGGTAAAGTTGTAGCAGAATTTATCGGCCAGTAGGTTTGCTAGATCTTCTGGCTCAGTATCCGTGGCTCCATTTACAATGAGCTCTGCACACAATTGTGTATTGCCTTTGAGGTTGTGGACATAGATAAAGAATGCATTGTGGTTGTTCTTGGCTTGGGAGGCCAAATTTACCCCAAATTTGGCTTTGGCACATTTTGTCCTCTGATTTGATTGTGCACATCCTAATTTTTGCCATGAGTTTTTTCCTTCTGTTATACAGACTACTGATTTTGTGATTCCACCAGGGTGGCTTTTTTTTTTAGTTGTTTCTGTACTTCTTCCTGGTGGGTACAGCTGCCTCTATGCAGCTATTAATATGTTTGTATAGAGTTTCTGTGAACAGTTCGGCATAGGCAGTGGTGTTCTCAGGGTTTATGGGGGCTTGAAATATATTCATCTTACTGTCATTTATGCTGCTGCATATCAGTAAAAAGCTCCACTTCAATTTGATGGTCCTGTTTTCCCCTGTGTTTCTTTAGTTGAAACAAATGACTATTAGTAATACTTTTAAGGCAGAGTTTATGCTTTCTCTTGTACTCTTATTACTTACCAGAGGGTTGCTTCTGGCTGTTTTCTGAGCACAAGAGCCAGGGGGACTCTAGTAGTATCATAATTTATCCCCCAAGGATGTTTGATGCTCTGTAGTGTCAGACACTGCATTATAGTTGGCCCTGTGCTCTAACTTATGCTATGTTTTATATAAACTCTTGAGAGCTGATTTAAATATGGTTCTCAGTTACGTTCTGACACCTTCAAGCCAAGGCCCATTGTGTATTAAAGGTAGAAATTGGCTTAAATCTTGCCTTCACAGTTACAGTATAATGGAATTTACAACTGTAGATTAGTAAATGAAATTCCATTCATGGGACTTGAACATCTACACCATGATGCTCTACTTTAAGGGAGTCTTTGGATACAGGTGAACTTGCTGAAATCCACTGTAGCTATAGAAGAAAGAGTAGCACTGTATAATGATTTTTTAGAAGTAAATGATCCTATTCCCTTTATTACTGTATTTTGAAAAGCCAGCAAGGAAATAGCAAGTCAACATGCAGAAAAAGAAAACAATAGACAGAGAAAAGAATGTGGATCACATTCCATGACATGCAAAGGAAATCCCCACAACAGTTCTTTCTTTCCTTTAAAAAGTATCCAGAAAGCTACTGTTTAGTCAGCATTGAATGTTACCCTTCACAGTACTTATGATTTAAAGTGATTTCTGTCTCATTAGTTTCAGAACTGCCAACCTCAAATGATAAGCTTGCAGTAAATAAATATAAACTACAATTCGTATACTAAAACTGAAGAAATTGTAGTAATAAATTTGCAAGTTAGGACTGCCAACGCCAAAGCAGGCTGTGTGACTTCGGCAGGCAGTGACATACCTCACTCTGTTGCACAGGGACACAGCTATTCAAGTGAATGGGGCTTGGTTTGAGGCTTTCACTTAACTTTGTAATATTCACTTCGAAATTAATGGAGGTGGAATGTTTTTTAGTGGGTGAGAAAGTTAATGAATTTGCAGTTTGGTGACAACAGCCAAGATGTATTTACAGCTTCATATTTTTAAGTGCACTCTATGCAACTAACTGCAATTCATTTGTCAGCAGAATCTGTTATTGAGGATTTATTTTTCTGAACTGGGGTAACTTGCTGTACACAGAATACCCTATTTTCAGTGCATATTCAGAAAGCACAAAATTGTGCAAACAAGCCGGATGGATATAGTGGCAGTAACAAACTAGGCAGGTATAGATGTACACACAGATGTCATACAGGTACCACTGACTTTAACAGAATGGTCGTAGATACATATCAACAAAAATAATCTAGTATCTAGGTAGGCTGTGTCAATAGTGAGAATCAGTTGCTAATGTCTGTAAGTAGGGCATTGAAAAGTAAGCTAACTCATTACTGCAGTAGCATGTTGATCTGAAGAAAGAAATTTTTAGAGAATTGAGAGTTGTCTGGTCTAGGAGGAGGTTTAAGTTGCAGAGGAAAGAATCCCAATGCCAAGTAAAGAAAATATGGAAATTAAGTGATAGAATTAAATGGGTGCAGATAATTGATAGCAAAATATTGTGGCACAGTTATTTAAAAAATCTTTTGAAAGCTTGCATTTTGTTGGGGCTGTTAATATGGCTGACAATTATATTAAGAAAAAAAATTCTTATCACATTGGTCTTAATCAGATTAACCCATTTTATTTTCCTTTACCAGATCCTAGAGCTTTATTCTTGGACTAAGAAAACATGCATCACACAATGTACAGTGTGAAGAGGATTTCTGCAGCGCTTAGTAGACTTCATTAATTTGAGACTGTTTTGATACTTGGGAGTTATATACTTGCATCAGATAGTGAGGTAAACCAAAGAGCTTGAATAAACTAGTATGTTATGGTGCATGTCATGTCTAGCAGACATGGAGGGCTGCAGAACAGCAAGTATAATTAATGGATTTTGATGACGTAATTAATGTATAAATATAGCTTTATATTTAAAAAACACTGATGCAAATTAAAGTTGATGCATTTGGGGTACTAAATATCGTGCATAAAATGTGAGAGTGGTAATGCCTAGCAATGGATGCTTCCAACAGAGCTCTGATTGCATCACAGACTATTAGAAGCTTAAGATGCATTCATAATCTGTGGATGCGAGCTATTGACAGCTATGCCAGGATAAGTAAGGCAGTGGTTGTTTAACATATGCCAGCATAGCTAGCTGGAGTTTTGTAAAGAATTATATGTTAATTTGTATGTCCAGCTGATTTGTATAGATGCTTGTGTTGAAAAATGTATTTGTAAAACTGTTTGTGTTAAAAATGTACCAGCAGTGACAGAAAAAAAATACACCTGTATGTCAGACTATATTGTAACTGTTGAAATGAATACATTGTAACAGAGGATGCTGGAAGAGAAGAGGTTAATCTCAGTCCAGCTAACTTTGAAAAATAGTCTGAAATTAAATTACCTTGTTTAGGCCATTAAGATCGTATCTTACAGTTATGATTGCAACCAGAGACAAAATGTCTGTGAAAACCAAGACTAGGGATCCTACTGTATTGTTCTAAGGGGGTGAATAATTGCTGTCTTGGAAGGGTGGAAGTTTTTGAAATGGTTTTATAGCTTCCAGATGCTGTAGCACATCTTAGAAAAGCTCTATGTGTATGTATTATGACGCATATGTGCTAGATTCTAGTTCAGTTGCTCATAAAGCAGGTAGTGTTGGAACCAGAAGTCTGATTACCAGATATATGTGATGTCATTCTGTAATCTGACTGAAATGTTTTAGTACTAAATAACAGTCTGTTTTGGAACTGGCAAAGGACGACCACTCACCCACTTTATCTTGCCTTGCTTTAGTAAGTAACCAGGGAATAGTAATTCTTTAGATCATTCAGGAAAATGTAGTGAGATTAATCAAGTACTGTTTTTCTGTATCTGTGTGAATTTTTCCGTCTGTGTTATTTTTAATATTTCCTGTGATTGAAATTCTGGTGCTTATTGTAAATAAAGTAGATGTAAAAACTGTATACACTCCTGTTAAAATGCCAGGTTTTTGTGATGTATAAAATGAGACCACAATAAATCATTTCAAAACTTTGTCCACCTTTAATGTGACCTTTAACCTGTACAATTCAATTGAAAAACAAATCTGTTGGTCTAAAATATAGCAAATAAAATATGTACAATAAGCTGGTTGCATAAGTATGCACACCCTTAAACTAATACTTTGTTGAAGCACCTTCCGATTTAATTACAGCATTCAGCCTTCTTGGGTAGGAGTCTTATCAGCATGACACATCTTGACCTGGTAATATTTGCCCACTCTTCCTTGCAAAAGCCATCCAAATCTGTCAGATTGTGAGGGCATCTGTTATGCACAGCCCTCTTCAGGTCACCCCACATTTCCTATTGGATTTAGGTCTGGGCTCTGGCTGGGCCATTCCTAAACTTTAATTGTCTTCTGGTGAAGTATCTTTTGTTGATTTGGATGTATGCTGTGGGTCATTGTCACATTAAAAGGTGAAGTTCCTCTTCACCGTCATCTTTCTAGAAGACACCTGAAGGTTTTGGGTCAAAAGTGACTGGTATTTGGAACTGTTATTTCCCTCCACCTTGACTAAATCTCCAGTTCCAGCTGAAGAAAAGCAACCCCAAAGCATGACAGTGGCAACACCATGCTTCACTGTGGGGACTGTGTTCTTTTAGTGATGCAAAGTGTTGTTTTTGCGCCAAACATACCTTTTGGAATTGTGGCCAAAAGGTTCTACCTTGGTCTCATTAGACCATAGCACATTTTCTCATATGGTTTTGGGAGACTTGATGTATTGTTTTCAGATTTTAGTCAGGCCTGGATGTTTTTCTGTGTGAGAAAAGGCTTCCATCTTCCAACCCTACCCCATAGCCCAGACATATGGAGAAAATGGGAGATCGTTGTCACATGTAGTACTGTACTTCCCAGACATTCCTGCAACTCTTTCAGTGTTGTTGTAGGTCTCCTGGCAGCCTCCCTGACCAGTTTTTGTCTTGTCTTTTCATCAATTTTGGAGGGATGTCCAGTTCTTTGCAGCATCACTGTTGACCCATATTTTCTCCACTTTTTGATGACGGTCTTAACTGTGTTCCATGGTATATCCAATGCTGTGGACATGTTTTTGTACCCTTCTCCTGACTGATACCTTTCAAAAATGAGATCCCTTTGATGCTTTGTAAGTTCTCTGCGAACCATGGCTTTTGCTGTAGCAGGCAACTGAGTAAATGTCAGGAAAGTCCTACTAGGACAGCTGAACATTATTTGGGGTTAATCAGATTTTGTTTAATTGATGGCAGGTGTGTACCCAAGAAGACTGAATGCTGTAATTAAATCAAAAGGTACTTCAACAAAGTATTAGTTTAAGGGTGTGCACACTTATGCAACCAGCTTTTTGTACATTTTTTTATTTTTCATATTTTTTTCTGCTAATAGATTTGTTTGCTTTTCAATTGAATTGTACAGGTTATAGGTCACATTAAAGGTGGGAAAAGTTTTGAAATGATTTATTGTGGTCTCATTTTTTATATCAGAAAAACCTGGCATTTTAACAGGTGCATGTACACTTTTTATATCCACTGTAGACATTTAGTATTTTGTAGTTCTTTTATTATTTTGTATTAAATATACTTAACTTTTCATGGTGGCTGGTCTTTTAGAAAACATTTTAACCTTTGAGAGTACTTGTATTTATTTGTTGACACTGTGGCCACTCCTGAAAGCCTTGCTGTTTGGTCAACATTACCATTTGTATTAGTATTAATTTTACACAGTATAATTGGGTACTCTTGTAAGAGCCTTAGAGTAGCTGGCTTTCTGGGTATTCTGGCAGCAGTGTATCTACCTTATCGTCTGGGCAGAGGGGACAGAGGTAGTAAATTTGTGACCGCCTTTTCCGTGTGTACATGAAAATCAAATCTTAGACTGTGTGTGTCAGCTACTTGGAGCAGGGACACAGAGCACTGGTTTCACAGAGAGAGTGGTGGAGAGAGAAACCCAGTCCCAGAGCTGTGTGTGTTCCCTGTGTGCTCTTAAGGGAAATTGTGCTTGTTGCAGAGAGCTGTATCTGGAAATACTGTGTGTATCTAAGTGAACGTCCCTCACTAGTGTCTGTGGTGGGGATTGAGGCTCCTTGATCACTGCCCCACAGGAGGGACGTCACAGCATGACTATGAATGTTTTACTTTTTGGTAAGCCCCCTTCCCACTACCAACTTTTCTCGACCTACACTTTTGGGCAAGTTCTGCATTTGCTTATAAACTCCAAAAACAGATTTGCAAATACAGGTGTCAAGGCAGCAGGAAAGAAGGTGGTGTTCCTTTTCTCCAGTTTTCATAGGTAATTTGCTAAACAATAAAACTTGAAAGCCTTCTGATGAAAGGAGATACTGCCAGTACAGCTAGGTGGAATTTTGTAAATAATTATATGCCATTGGTGAATATTGAAATGATTTATACAAGATGCTTGTGTTACAAATATATTAGAAATGTATGTCATGTGTATATCAAACTTCTCTGTACAGATGTTTTTGTTGAAAAGGTACTTGTAAAAGTGTTGTGTTTAAAATCTATCCACAATGTGCCCTACTGGAAGAGAACAGAAATGTACATGCACTATTGTAACTGTTTAAATGTATATATTTTAATAGTGGACACTGGGATACAGGAGGTTAAGCTCAGTCTAGTAAACTTTAGAGAAATATCTGAAATTAAATTACTTTATAGGATGCAATAAAGAGGCTACTTCTCAAGTTTTCAATGCAGCTAGAGACAGTCTGTGCTTGGAAGCTTTCTGTATTGTCCTTGGAGTGAACTAATTGCTACTTTTGAAGCATGAAGGAATAAAATTGTTTTATGACTTCCAGCATTCTGCCAAAGATCTGAGGAAAAGCCATGTTTTTATAGGTAGATGCTAAATGCTGCCCAAGTCTAGCAATGGGGGTTTTGGCCTGGGAACTAGAAGTCAAATGACCAGAAATTGTCATTCTGCAAGCTATCCCAGCAGTAATATTTTGGATATTAATTTGAGAAGTATCTTAGTGAGACAGAGCGTTCTGTATTCTGTCTTAGACCTATCGAGAAGAAGGCCCATTCACCACATATTTGCCTTGCTCTAATGAAGTAAGTTTTTAGGAACAGTACAAGTCTCTTAGATACAGTCAGGAATATAGTGAAGCTTAGTTTAGATTTTTTTTTCTTTAATTGTGTGAGCCTGTACTGCAATGTTATTTGAAATATTTCCTGTGGTTTTGAACTCTGATGTCACTGGGATTTATATATATGCTGAGTATTTTCTTGTTCTTTATTATTTATTAAATATATTTAAATGTTTCATTGTGTCTGATCTGTGTAGAGATATTTACATTTTGAAAGTACTTGCATATTTATTTGATCACACTGTGTGGGCCACTCCTAATAGCCTAGTTCTTGGCCAAACTACCATTTGTATTAGTATTAATATTGCACAGCAAGACTGGACATCCTTTGTTAAGGGCCTTAAAGTAGCAGATAAGGATTGACTGGTGGCAGTGGAAACTGACTTGTAGTCTGGACAAAAGGGGGCATAGCTAGTAAACCTGTGCCAGCCTTTCCCAGGTGTATGTGTGTGTGTGTGTGTGTGTGTGTGTGTGTGTGTGTGTGTGTGTGTGTGTCAGCTACATGGGCTGGGACACAAAGCACTGGTTGGACAGAGCGGGTGCTGCAGGTCTTGGTTTGGTCACTCAGCTGAGATCTCAACTCTATAGCTGTGCCAGTGGGGAGTCTTATTGGGGAGCTGGAGAAAGAGGGAGAAACCAGCCCTGGACTTACTGTGGTCTCTGTATGCTCTTAAGGGAAATAGCATTTGATGCAGAGAGCTGCATCTAGAAATACTGTGTGTACCTGCTATCCTCTCAGTGAATGTCCCCCACTGTTGCCAGTGAAGAGGATTGAGGCTCCTTGAATACTGGTCCAGTGGTGGATTGTCACAAGTCTGTATGTGGTTGAAAGCTTAGCCTTATATTAACTGGCCCTGGTGTGAGGCACAGCTCAACATTAATAGAAATCTATAACCCCCCTGTGATGCAATCCCCCCTAGTTTCTGATTATGTAATGTACTCAAAAGTAGTTTATATTTAAAATATGCATGTAATTGCTGTGGGGAAGCTGTGTTGAAATAAGTCTACTATCCCAGGCACAAGTTGACCAGTCGCAACTCAGGATATTTCCTTTTCATCACTGTAGTTCAGTATCGGCGTTATATTTCAAAAACGTTTGTGATTGTGCGATGTTAATCCATAACATTAATATTTTTTCATTCCCTCAGCAAGCAAAACTTTGTGCTTTGCTTGGGATAGTGTCAGATCAGAGTCCAACTTATATGTCACTGCAAACCTTAGTGTTATGTAGTTAGGGAAGGCCAGTGACTTTTGTGATGCTTGACATTCAGCTTCAAAAGAATGACCCACTCCATTAACTATTGTTCCTTATTTTCAAGTGCCTGTCACCTGTTGCAGTTCAACTAATTCCATATAGGTAGAACTTGTTTGTTTTCTTTTCTTTAAATCCTACTGGTTGTTTAAAGTTGCTACATCTTGCATTTTTCTCACTGTTTTAATTCAGTGCATCTATTACTGCAGTATGCAATGTGTTTGTGTGTATTTCTGTCTATATATGTGTTTTTGTGTGTGTGAGTGTGTATATAATAAATATATATATATATATATATATATATGTGTGTGTGTGTATATATAGGTTCATAGGTGGGTACTAGGCTATTGGCCCTAGGACGTATATAAGCCTAGCCAAATGGTACCCTGGCTTTCGCCACCCAAGAAAATTATTTTCCTGTGCCCCTGTCAAGCAGAGCCGCAGAAGTGATCCCCGGGGTGAATTTCTTATCACCCATCCAATCATCAAGATTTTTCTTGAGTGCTAATGAGGAGCTTTGTTTGATATAGATAGATAGTTTGTTCCAGAGTATGGGAAGTGTATGGGAAAGGAGTCTATCCCTCCAGCATGTTCTGTTTATTGTGGTGACAAGGTGTAGGGCCCTAGAGCATGTAGCTCGGAGGGATTGGGATTTCTTTATGGGGAGCATGTCCAACAGCTCTGGGTTTGACATAGCTTTGTATGTTAGGCAGAGATCACCTCTGAGTAGGCGATATGTGACAGAGTAAAGGTGGAGTTTTTTGAGACGGTCTGCATAGGGCATCTGTTTGAGGCCAGTAATCCTCTTTGTGAGGTATTTCTGTGGCCTTTCCAGTTTTTGTAGATGTCTTGTGAGGTACATACCAAAAGGGGCATTGTACTCTATAATGGGTCTAATGAGTGATGAGTAGAGGGGAACAGTGACCTGATTTTTCCTGGATGAGAAACCTCTTGTGATGAGGTGTGCCACGTAGAAAGATTTCCTGACTACTGCAGCGATGTGATTATCAAAGGATAGACTACTATCCACCTGTGTCCTAAGGTCTCTTATCACACTTTCGATGTTAAGTAGACTACCACCTATGTGGTACTACATGGGTACAGAGTTTTCACCAAAAGGGATGATAATGCAATTTTTGGCATTGAGCTTGAGGCCATAGCTTTGACACAAGGCATCTGTCTCAGTGAGGCTCTTTTATAGGATGTCCACATCGTTAGGAGTTTTGACTATGGCTCCTAGTTTGCAGTCATCTGCAAACTTTGTTAGCCAAAGACCTTCTGTGTTAGCCTGTACTTCAGAGAAGTAGATACCAAACAGGAGAGGACCTAGGACTGAACCCTGTGGTATTCCACTTGTCACTGGTCTGAAGTTTGATTTAGAGTCTACTACTTTCACAGTGTGGGTTCTGTCAGTGAGTCAGTTGGCAACCCATCTTGTGACATAAGAATTTATACCTAGTTTAGTGAGTTTATCTATAATTCCAGAGTGGGGGATGGTGTTGAAAGCCTTGGCGAGATCTAGGTAGGCTGTGTGAACCACCTTACCCTCATCTACGGCTTTGGCGACTGCTTCAAAGAAGTCAATCAGGTTTAGGAGACATGATTTGCCTTTTACAAACCTGAACTGAGTAGGGTCCAGAGTTTGGAGATTGCCAATGTCATTGTTAATAAGTCCCATGATGATACGCTCCATAGCCTTGCAGACCAGGCTTGCCAGGCTAATGGGGCGGTAGTTCCTGGGGTCCGTCGTGGCTCCCCCTTTGTGGAGTGGGATAACCGTTGCTGTTCTCCATTCAGTGGGTACAAAGCCTGAGGTGAAGCTATGATTGAACATGGTACTTAGGTGGGGTGCCATTTCATTCTGTAGTTCATGTAGTACGCAGCCTGGGATGTAGTCAGGTCCCATGGATGCTGTGTTCTTGGCTTTGGAGAGTGTGTTTTTTACCTGTGCAGCCGTGATTACAGGAACTTTGCATTCTTCAGGTATAGAGATGGCCCCTTGAGGGGATAAGAGAGGGGTAAAGTTAGCACTGAACCTATCTGCCAGGATGTTCTGTATATTTAGTGCCACTGTGCTGTAACTCAGAGCAGATCTGAGTGTTGCCATTGAGATTCTTGACATAGCTGTAGAATGCTTTGTGGTTGTCTTTAGAATCAGTGGCGATTTTGTTTTTGTAACTAGCTTTGAAGGATTGTATGAGAGATCTCAGCTTCTTACTGAGGCTGACCACGGAGTTCCTCCAATCATGGGATTTTACTCTTTTTTGCAGCAGTTTCTTTATTCTGTTGTAGAGTTTGCTTATAGCAGGAGACCACCAAATTGGCTTCCTTTTTTTGGAGGATAGCATCTTGGTTCTGTTATGGATTGCACGATCCATGCACTTGTGTAAGTGCTTATAAAGTGCAATTGTATAGGATTCAGCAGTCATACGTCTGTTGTGCGTCAGCATGGGTGTCATGAAGTTTGCCACTTTTGTCTTAAGAAGCATGAAGTTGTCTTTGGAGAAAGTTTTTGTGGTGGTTTCCCTAATGGGGGATGGGAGTGAGATGTGGATGTCTGGGATGATTTGCTTGTGGTCGGATCTGACCGACGAGGAATTGACCTCTGGTGTGGAAGGATATTGCTGCCCCTGGTGAGGGTGTGGATAAGTTGATCCAAGGCATTGAAATTTATGAATTCCAGAAAACATTGAGCACAAGAGTTGGTACATGAGTAGTTTTCCCAGTTAATGGTGCGGTAGTTGAAATTGCCCATTATTAGGGTGTTAGGTTGTACCCTAATACTTTCCAGTGCGTCAAGAAATGAGGAGTGGGAATCCTGGGGCATGGTGGGGGATCTGTAGTAAGCTACAATTTGGAAGGCGGTTTTGCCCAGAGTTAATTGCACTTGGATAATCTCGGATGCATTATGCTGAGCAACTAGCCTGGAGGTGTGGATATCCTTAATGAATATGGACACGCCTCCGCCTTTAGTGCTTCGGTCCAGGTTAGGCGGCCGAAAGGTGTGGTATGAATTATAGCCTGCTAATGCAGGGGTGCTCTATGGATCCTTGAACCAGGTCTCTGTCACTGCACAGATGTCGATGTTCTCCATTTTAAGGAGTGCCTCAAGTGAGTACATTTTGAGGTTTAGTCTTCTAGCATTAAGTAGCATTACCCTCAGATTTTGCTTGCTTGTACCTGTTACGGTGATTAATCTGTCATTTGAATCTTGCCTAAAAAAGGCAGTATAGGGGTGGCAAGAGACTTGGCCAGTATCCGGAATCCCAAGGGTGACAGGTGCAGGTCATCTCAGGCAAAGCATAGTGGTTTGTCGATCATGTCATCCCAGGCAGGCAGATACTGGATCCGCTTAGAATGACGCAGAAAGCTTAGCCAATTGTTGAAGTCAATCATTTTGTCCTTGTACTGTGGTATCATTCTGGGTGATGGCAAGATGCTATTCAGGGCTAGGGTCATACCTGCCTGGGCTACAAGATCGGAAAGCTCCTCCATGTCTCTTTTCATGTAGTCCAGGAAGGTACATCTCGGGTCTTTCTCACCAACATGGACATTGATGGAGTCGTATTTGTACTTGTGGAGTGACCTGAGTGCATGCGTTATGTGGCAGATCCTGGCATCTGACAGGCAGCTTGACAGTAACTTTCTCCTTGTTTAGCCTGGTGAGTGGAACATCAATGTGCCTGACTAGTCACCTATGACTAGAGTGTTGGGTACGTTTGTATGCCTTATTGGCTGTGGTTGAGCGGCACACTGAGTTTGTGGGCTATATGTAATTTGGGTTGTGTTGGGGGTGGTGGAGGTTGCTTGAGTTTCTGCTTTGGAGGTCCCTGTTGCTTGGATAGATTTTTTGAGAGCCTCTGCAAATGTAGGTGTGTGTTTTGTTTTTCTGTGTGTGTGTTTTGGTGGTGTAGGTTTTGAGGGACTATGTGATGAGTGTGGTGTGGTACAAGTGTTTAACTTCTCCTCTTGACTGTCTAGTCCAGTCTTGGGTGAAGAGAGCTTTGCTTCCAGTTTGGCTATATAAGTGCATTTCTCACAGGATGTAGTGTTGGGTGGTAAAAGAAGAGGGTTGCCTTTGTACATGAAGCAATTGCTGCATTGCTCCAAGATGCCCAGATTTATCAGGTAGACAGGAAAAAACACAGGATGCTGACCCTTAGACATGCCTGGATAGGTGCTTATTAAGTACTAAAAACTGTTTTCCTCTAGACAAGTGAGGAAAGTTGAGTGCTGTAGTAATTTGTAGCTTATTTAGTGCTTACAATGAGTTCTGAACAAGTGCTGAGCTCAAAGAAACAGATTTGAGAGGTGAAACTAGAAAACTGGTTAGTTCTAGGAAACAAAATTAAGCTAGAAGGCTTCCCTCCAACACAGAAAGGTTTGGGGGCTCAGAAGCTTACAAACAGTCCTGGATGTAGCAAATCTGTAACTGCAGGCAGGAAACAAGCTTAGGAAAAAAAAATGTATATATATATATATATATATATATATATATGTGTATGTATATGTAGATATATATATATATATATATATATATATATATATATATATATATATATATATATATATATATATATATATATATATATATATATATTTATATATTTATTTATTTTTAATGTAAAGGGGAAAGGAGGAGCAGAAGCTAACTAGCTTGGCCTTCTCAAATGTACTCCCTGGTATAGGTAGAATGAGGTAATGACACGACTGGGAGGAGTGTCCCAGATCAAATTTACAGTAGGGGTGGGCAACTGCAAAGCCACCAAGTATAAAAACAGGATACCAATAGAAAGGGAGGGTGGGAAACAAAAATCAGAACTAACAAACCCAACCAGATGCTTAACAATTGTAGAAAATTCTAGTTAATACCACACACAGTGAGTAAAATAAAAGTGCTATAAATAACTCAGAAATAAGCAAAAAACAGGATACTTAATGTTATATATCACAGATTAGTTAGCTCAGAGCCCTTACTCTGACTTCCTCCGATTAGCTCAGTGTGAAATGGCGGAAACACTCACAAGTTAACTTCTTAAGTAACAAAGTTGAAACCTGAAACAATTTTAAAGAAAGCTTGAAAGTACCAATGAGGTGCTTATTCCAAGGCATAGTCCAGGCAACCTCAGTCAGCCAATGACCACAAACAATTCACTCTCACTGAAATGCTACCCAGGCTTTGGCTAAGGTATGATGGCCTGTGACGTGCTCGGAGACACAGCCTCTACTAATAAACAACTAGGACCAAAACACAAGCCTGAATATGGACAATGCTACACTACCAACACTACTTGGGTAGAAAAAAACTGCAGAAATGTTTATAAACAGATAAAGGATCAAGGAGACTCTAGAAAATGCTTTTAAATGCAAACAAGTTATATGATACACTCCTAGCAGAAAATCAGAACAAACCCAACCAGATGCTTAACAATTTGAAATT
>NC_056746.1:1179040621-1179120621 GCF_019279795.1 Protopterus annectens | reverse complement strand
GCTTTTAAAGTGTCAGCAACTAAGGTAGTTCCCATTAGAAAATAGAAGGTGTAACATTATCTGTCGATACTTCACATTGTTCTCCAGACCTTGTTACTGGAAACATATAGACGTTATGGCAAGCTAGGTAATGCAGCTGAAATAAGGCTAGGCCTTCACATGAGAGTGATGTTACGTGCCGTAAACTTGCACTGCCTTGAAGCCATGCAGTCAGTATCTGTGTCCGATGTTAATTTAACATGAATAAGAATGTAGTAAAACTAAAAGAATTTGAAAATTATTTGGTGGGATATGATAAGCATTTTTAAGTACTAAAAGATGTAGCAAAATTAAGTGTGTTATTTTTTATATAAAAAATATGGAATCAACTAGATATCTCAAGAATGACATGAAAATGTATTTGATGATAGAGAGTGATAAATGTGACATGAGGGTGGGAGGTTGGTAGAATGGTTATGGTGTTTACCTTACAGCCACAAGGTACAGGGCTTGATTCTTACATGGGGTAATTGGCTAGGCTTAAAATGGCCCACAGGGGCAGTTAGTTAGCCTAGTATTAATCCATGAACCTGTGATGTCAAAAACAGTGGTGAAGTTCACCATTGTGTTGGTATGATATGACAGTTTTTTGACAAAAAAAAAAAACTTTTTACCTTATTTTGAATAGCATGAATTGAGCTTGCATATGAATTAAAAGAGCAAGTGAGGGAATAGCTGAAAATCAACATCTGCATTGGTGGCCCTCCTGGCTTTTAACTAAGTGCAAGTGAAATATGAATTACAGTAGGATTCAACACTGCATTAAAGTTTTGATAGAAGTTCTTTTGGGGTTGGATATAGACTATTGAATAAGTTGAGATCTGCAGCTTACCCATCAGGTCATGAAATGTACTACAATCATTTGGATGTAAGTGACTATCAGTCACTGGAGATTAAGTTCTTGTATTTTTGCTAGCAGATGAACATGTTTTGATTATAAAGCAAAGGAGAGGAAGCCAAGATGAGTAATTTTGCACTGTATAAATGTGACACATCTACTGTGGTCCTGTTAAGTGTGGATTTACAGCACTCCAGCTCAAATTTGTGTTTTGAATTTTAGTGGTGGCATCCCATACAAAAATTCACGATAGTTCTACATTATAAATAATTTCATCCTTTAAGCAACTTCTCCTTTTACAGATGTTCTTTAAAGTTACATCCATATATTTTCTAAAAAAATCTATTTTATGTAAAAAAAAAAAAAATTAAATATGCATGAATCTGGGTTGCAGGGTGTGTATGCATAACTATGTTTTAAGTGTGTAATTAGATGTTCTTAAAATTTTAAATAAGTCTTATTTTCAGTGTAATAGTCCAAATCTAGAGACAGATTTTGTACAGGTTTACTTGTAGGCATATTTTACTTCAACATAACATTTTCATGTGTTTTAAAAAGTTGCATGGATAAGTTGCACTGGTCTGGTTCAGCAAATTATACACAGCTCTACCTGGGTGTTTGTACAAATTGTACTCCACTGTGGTATATTTAAATCGTACCACTAGATCTTTCTCTCTCTCAAGGCCCCTTTTCAGGCATGGCATGAGGAGTTGTAGCAGAGTTTTGCAGTTTCAAGTGATGTAAGAACTAGAATAACATTAAGAAAGTCAGTATGGAGTGTTTTGAAAATGTATTCCTACTCAGTTACTGCAGACCATAAAAGTTGATTTGATATCAGAAATTGTACCTACATTAAGCAAATCATACATTTTACGCTTGTCAACAGGTTAGTATCGTTAATGTTAGCATGTTAAATTTTATTATACCATGACCCCCCCCAAAACGTGCACGCTGATTGGCCAGCGTGCACATTGTAAATCGAGTTATACTAATGGAAAAAGGTCCGGTCGCCCGGACTTTTTTCCATTAGTATAACTCTACTTTTAAAACACTGTCTCGCTATGTTAAATGGGTTTAACATAGCAGGACAGCTTTAAAATAAGCAACAGAGATCTCCGTTGCTTATTTTAAAGCTGTCTCGCTATGCTAAACCCATTTAACATAGCAAGACAGGTTTTAAAAGCAACGGAGAAAGCAAGATCTCCGTTGCTTTTATTTGCTATGTTAAATGGGTTTAACATAGCGAGACAGTTTTAAAATAAGCAATGGACATCTCCGTTGCTTATTTTAAACTGTCTCGCTATGTTAAACCCATTTAACATAGCTAAAAAAAAAGCAACGGAGATCTTGCTTTCTCCGTTGCTTTTGCCCACTGCTCTGATGTACTGCGCAGGCTCGCAATACATCAGAACTGCCACGGATGCCAGACATCTGCGGAAGGCAGCAAACAGGCATTATACTATGCCATTATTTAAGAAAAGTAATAGTTTATTTTCTTAAATAATGTCATGGTATAATAGCAATAACCCACTTCTGGGTGTGGGTAATGCTGTATTTACCCACGGTTGGCTTTGTTTGGTCCCTCGGGCTTCGCCCTCGGGACCAAACCACGCCAACCGTGGGTAAATCCAGCATTACCCACACCCAGGCGTGGGTTATTGCTATAATAAACCTTATTTATGGTAAATCAAAGTGCACTTACACAGTTGATGCAGAACAACTGTACATGCTACAGAGATTTGCTGTTATTACTTTTGCAACCTAATAATGTTGGTCATATCAAACAGATCTTAATAAATGATCACAGTATATTAAATTTTGATAAACAACTATTACAGGCTAGTCTTTATTTGTTATTACTAATCATTATGTAGTGCTTCAGTTATGCTCCAAAAACCAGGAAAAAATGAGATGAAGCAACAATAAAGCCTCTTAGGATTATGCCTTGCACTGGATATTAACAGCCGACAGTGCTGGCTGGCAGAGATAGAACGTAAATTAGTTTTAAAGCTGTTAGTTCACTCTGCTGCACTTTTAAACAAAAGGTTTGGGAGAACAAAATTTACAACTTTTGAAGCAGCTTGTTCATCAGAGGGGCACTTCATTTGTGACTGATGTCTGTTTGACTGTGCTAAAGTACTTTACCAACTTTCAAGGGCTTTATAAGCCAGTAAAATATTTGTCACATCTTCGTTTTTATTTATTTTTGTGTAAATGGTAGTACATGTAGCAGATAACGATCCATGGTCTACAAACAGCTATAATTGGGTCTGACTGATCACAACCCTTACGTGTTCTCGATATGGATGCCAAGATTCACCTCTTGAGCAGAAATTCTTGGCATCCATATTTTGCATACTTAATAAGTTGGTTACAATCAGAGAAATGATCACAATGCTCTTTCGGTAGTTTCTTAAAATTTAAGATGATTAGCACTCCTTATTTTTCTTTAGGATCATACGTACTAACTAGACTGTTGAACTGTGAGGATGTTAAGAAGCCGAGCCTGGAAGTTCCATAGTAGTTTTTAGTCCTTTTATTTTGTGTGTAAATAACCCAGAGATGGGCAGAACAGGGACAGTTTACTCTTATCCATGAGGGTCAAAGGTTCTAAGCCAGGGGTGAATTTGCAGTTACCCATACATTGACCAAATTACATTTGAGTAGTTCTTTTGTAGATAGAGGTAAGAGATTCTCCAAGCTTGATAGAAATATCTTTAACAACAGTGGTCTACCACTTGTGAAAAGATGGGAGATTTTGTGTGTTGTTTTTACTTAGATTGAGGTTTGACATATCGGTTGAAATAGTCTGCTATAGGGTCAGACCAAGACATTTTTGTTGGGTTACTCCGGGCAACATTTTTCTTTTTGTGTCTTATAGAGAAACTGATGAGATTTTGGTAAATCTTTGATTCTGTGTTCAAGTATCATTTATTCTTTTGAAGCCAATTCCATAACAATGCTAATACTTTTTGCAAACTGGAGTTAATGTTTTTACTAGAGCTATTAGCTTTAGTAATAACTATGTAATCAGCATAGAGCAAGTAGTTTGGACTATGTAATTCCTGTGGCAATCATTGATAAACCATGAGAAAAGCAATGTGACCCCACATGTTTAGGGTAGTATATTTAGTATGCAAGTTATTTGTGGAGACATTAAGTTATATTATCCAAGTAATCAACAAACCAGACCTCGTCAGCCACAGTGTTGAAGTTTTTGTAGTAAAATAACATGACCAACTATTTCTATTTTTTTTTCTGTAATTTAGTGAAACTAGTACGGTTATGGCCATTTTTAGTGTTTCTGCATATTTATTTTGTTAAATAATAGATAACTGTTAATATGATACATTTAGGTTTGAATCTATATAATTTGTTTATAAGAATGTTGTATTTCTGTATTTACTCCCAAGATTTGCCAGTATATTACTTTTTCCGAAATTTTGGATAGGGGGTCAGTTTGACCACTGTGTTGGTAGCGGTTGCCTTTCTTGTAGTGTAGGTATTTTTGGTAGTGGTTGGCCTCTGTTAAGAGACTACAGAAGTGGTAAACCTAATGCCTTCATTTTTCCCCCGATCACATTTTCATATTTGCTTCTTGTAAGGTCCCATGTGCAAGAGCATCTGTGGAGCTGTACCAGTCCACTCTGTTATGTAACACTACAGTTTAGTAACTGCACACATGTACCCTAAGCTTGCTAGTTCTTTTTTGCAATACATTGTAGATAGTCATTCTTGCAATTATCATTAAAGTACTGCATTTTGTATATTTAAACACCATTACCATACCACATTTCTGTCAAAGTACCGGATGCACCCCCACCAAAATTGCCTTTTACTGTCTAAGGGAGAAGCACAATATTTATTTGGCTTGTTTTTAGCCTGTTTAAATTATTCTAAACTGCTTAGTTTTTGTTTAAGCACTTGGGCTTTAGACCTACCCCTTAGCTCTCCATGACCTCTCTCCCTCAGATTCTGACAAATATGGATGGACAGTTTTCTACGGTTTCTCCTGCCAGTCTGGTTAATATGGGCATCCTGAGACAGTGTAGCAAATGCCTCATGTACATGGACAGCCATCTATTACTACCACCTAGAAACACAATTTGTGTGGGATGCAATTACATAAAGAAGCTAGAGTCAATGCTTTATCCCTCGCAAGCCAGTATACCTGGCACTGAGAAGGTTGTCAACACAATCACTACACCTCAAACACCACCCACAACTACACAACACACACCCACATATGCAGAGGTTCTCAACAAAACAAACCCAAGCGAAGGAGACCTCATTGGCAAAAACACATGAAAACTCCAACCCTCCATACCACTTACCATGTGTAGTCAACACACCAGTGTCTCACAACCACTAAGGCCTAACCATAAATCCAACATATTAGTCATAGGAGATTCCATTGTGAGAGACACAGATGTGCCTCTCACCAGGCTGGATAAGAAGAAAGTCATGGTTAGTAGTTTGTCAGGTGCCAAAATCCACCACATTACACATGCACTCAAGTCTCTAAACAACAGGTACTGTTATGACTCTGTCATAGTCCATGTTGGTGTGAACGACTTGAGACATACCTCCCTGGATTATATGGAGAGCCACGATTGAGCTCGCTGAATGTGTCCCAGGCAGGTATGTACCTAGCCTTAAGCAGCATTCTACTGTCCCCCAGAATGATGCCTCTATCCAAACAGAAACACCAAATAATCTACCACAAGAACCTGCTTAAACAAACATACCCATAAAAAGGGTAAAATATTTTTCCATATACAATAAATTACAAAACATTGTATATAAATATTATAACTTACACATTTTAATTCACATCCAGATTCATACTTTAGGTTTTAAAGTATTATAATTTTAGAATGAACCTGCTTTCCATTTTTAACAAACTAGCTAAATAAATCCCCACCTCTAGCAAGAAAAGGTGTAGCCAGCACACTAAAGAAGAAACTAACATCAGAACCCCCATGTGCATTAATAGAGTGTTCAGCTACCGGGCTATCCGAATTCCTATTTCTAATATGTCCCAGATGTTCAAGACTTCTAACTTTTACCATACATTTTGTCTGCCCAACATACCACCTCACAGGAGTACACCCACACACTACAGTATCAACCACCCCACAAGAATCACATGAAAACCTTCCCATAGAACAAAATAATTTACCATTAATTTTTCTACCTGAAATGTTCTTAATCCTAGAACATACTTTACATCTTCCACAAGGGAAGGAACCATATTAACCCCCCTGTAAAGAAACCACCTTAAAACATAACTCCCTTAAATTTAAAATACCTCTGATAAGAAAATGTAACGTGAAGGGAACAAATGCTTTAGTTGCTCATCTTCACATACCACTGGTCACAAATCTTTCACTGACCTCCTCAAAATATCAGAAAATGGGGAAAATCTGCTAACAAAAAGTACTTTATCCTGCCTATCAGTTTCCTGATATGAATGATGACTTTTAAAACCATCATAAGTATTATATATCCTACCACAGCTGCTGCCCCCAACCTTTAACACACTATCCTTAGCTTTTTTTAAACTAATAGTAGAATAAACCCTTTGCAACAATTTCCATTCCACCTTCATGAACTCTTCTTCCATCAAATTCTTATCATAAATCCTTTTAAATTCACCCATAGGCAATGCTTCCATAAGATGTGATTGGGTGCATGCTACTGGCTTGTAATAAAATAACTGCAGTAGGCTTCACATGGGGTTTATGTTCTACCTTCAAATCTTCCTTAACATATAATTTCACATTCAGAAATTGTATATTTGTTCTGTCCACAGTAAAAGTAAACTGCAACCCCCAGTTCATTCTGGTTTAACTGATCAATAAATACAGAAAACTCATCCAAATTCCCTCTACAGATAAAAATTAAATTATCAATGTAACAACAAAATAACATTCTTTGCAAAAAATTCTGTAGAATAAATAAATCTATTCTCATAAAAGGCCATAAAGATAATAGCATAGCTGCGGGCAAAACACAGCAGGATACCAGGTTCAGTCTAAATTATAATACTTTAAAACCTAAAGGTATGAATCTGGATGTGAATTTAAATGTATAAGTTATAATATTGTATGGATGATGTTTTTTAACTTATTGTATATGGAAAAATATTTTACAACTTTTTAATGGTATGTTTGTTTAAGCAGCTTCTTGTAGTAGATTATTGGGTGATGAGATGATTGTTTAATTGGAGCAGTTTGATATAAAATGGGAATGGGTGGTGGCTTATGTTATTCCTTGAAGGCTGTTTGCCAAGGTACCAGAAGCACCATTAAAAGTTGGAGTTTGTTTCAGTGATTGCCTTCTGAGTGTATTTTGTGGATATTTTGTGTTGTGTGTTTGGACCTCTTCAGATCTATCAAGATTCAACCCTTTACCCTGATCCTGGGTGACTTTAATTAACTGACCATAGATTGGAAAAACTGCTCATACCAGAACACAAATGCCCAGAGATTCCTCAATTTTTATCAATGCAAATGCCTTGGAACAGCTAGTCGATAACCCCACAAGAGGTGATAATATCTTCGACTTGGTATTAACCAACATGAGTAACCACTGCAGCACCCTTGTGGTATCATCCTCCCTGGTAAGATCCGACCATGAAGCGGTCACTTTCAAAGTCACCATCTCCCCTGACCCCCCCCCCCCCCCCAACGAGGGTCAAACAAAAAACTTCTCCAAAACTGATTACAACCTCCTGAGGGATGGTATAAACAGCTTCACAGCCCCCTCCCCTACAGTGGGAATTGGCATCAGTGTCCAAATCTACACCAGAGTACTATACGAGCAATTATATAAATGCACGGGATCAGGAATACCTGACAGGACAAAATCATCCTCTGCAAGGAAGAGTAAACCTGTCTGGTGGACATCTGCAATAAAAGTATAACAAAAGGAAAAAAATTGCTGTCTAGGACCAAGAAGGAGTGGGTGCCCAACTGGAAGCAATCTCTCCTTAGCCTGAACAAGCAAATAAGAGCACTAGTGAAATCCTCTAAAGCCAACTGCTAGCCCAAATTGGCCACATCTACTAGAGACAGTCATAAGGCCTTCTTCACATATGTCCACAATCTCTAAGGAAGCACCCAGATCTGTTCAGAACTGGTGGTCAAGGACACCACATACACAAATGCTGTAGATATAGCCAATCCTACTGGCTGACAGATTCAGTAGAAACTTCTCCCCTCTGTCCCCCGATCAGTAAATCAGGACATCCCCAGTACCTGCCCCCCACCCCTTATCTCTAGGGAACAGGTCATCACTGCCCTCTCAAAGGCAAAGAATACAGCCTCCATGGGACCCGATAACATCCCAGGCTGCATCTTACATGAACTCAGGCATGAACTTGCAGCACCATTGAGCACCCTATTCAACCAAAGTTCATGTGCCAGCTTTGTCCCAGCCGAGTGGAGGACAGCCACTGTTATCCCTTTACACAAAGGTGAAGTGTCCACCGATCCAGGAAATTATAGACCCATCAGCCTAACTAGCTTGATCTGCAAGGCCATGGAACAGATTATCATGGACCTTATTAACAGGGACATTGGCAACCTACAAACACTCTACCCCACACAGTTTGGCTTTGTCAAGAGGAGGTCATGTCTGTTAAATCTGGTCGACTTCTTGGAGACAGTCACCAAAACCAAGGACGAGGGTAAGACTGTGCACACTGCCTACCTTGACCTGACCAAAGCTTTGACACTATTCCCCATTCAGGCATAGTAGATAAACTCTCTCAACTAGGCATCAATTCGTATATTACCAGATGAGTAGCAAACTGGCTCACTGATAGAACCCACCTAATCAAAATAGGGGTAGCCACCTCAAGCAGTCGACCCGTAATGAGTGGTGTACCCCAGGGATCAGTCTTGGGACATCTGTTATTTGGGATATACTTCTCTGAGGTGCAGGCCAAACCCAGTGGGCTATGGCTGACCAAGTTTGCAGATGACTGCAAGCTGGGCACAGTCATCAATTCCCCAAGTGATGTGGACGTCCTCCAAGAGGGTCTCACCCAAACAAATGACTTGTGCCAGAAACATGGCCTCAAGTTGAATGCCAAAAATGCATCATCATCCTCTTTGGGGAGAGTGACAACATCACATATTATCACATTAATAACAACGTCCCAAGTACACAATCAGTAGTGAGGGACTTGGGCATCCAGGTTGATAGTAACCTGACTTTTGACCACCATGTTGCTTCCATTGTACAGAAAACTTTCTCCATGGCCCACCTCATAAGTAAGGTTATCTCATCCAGGGACAAACAGGTCATAACATCCCTGTATTCTTCCCTTATAAGGCCAGTTATTGTGTACATAGCCCCATTCGGCATGTACTTCGCAAGGCACATGCAGCAGCTGGAGAGACCACAGAGGTTCCTCACCAGGAGAATCCAGAGCCTTAAACATCTACCAAACACAGACTAAAAGCCCTTTCCCTCTACTCAGTTTCATACAGTCTCCTCAGAGGTGACCTCTGTCTGGCATACAAAGCAATCTCAGACTCCGCCTTGGTCAAACTGCTGCATATCTGCAAGTCAAGCTCCACTCAAGCAACCCATACATGTGACCTCAACCTGGTCCGTGATATCAATAGGACTTGTTGGCAGGACAGATTTATGTCCCAGAGATTCCCCCATCTGTGGAATAGACTCCCTCTCCACATCAAGTAGAGTACCTCATTATCCCTTTTTAAGCGTAACCTGGACAGCTGGATGGGAGATGGAAAATCCACCCCTGGGATTCCACCTGTGTCCCTGCTGGACAGAGGGCTTTGGGTGCTGACTTGTCTAAACATGGGCTACACTCTTGGCTAGGCTTATAAGGACTTCAGTGCCATTAGCTTAGTAACCTCCTATGATCCTGTGAACATCTGTAACTGCCTCAAGGCCAGAGATTTAATCCTGCTACTCAAAGCTGAAGGATGGAGAGGAATTTTGCCTAGAAAGACTATGGTCTTCAAGAACTCTTGCAGTTGGGTCTTCCATGCAGCCCAATTATAATTTGGGGCATTGCCATAAAGAGAAATTCCAAAAGAGCACCATTGGTGGTCAAGAAGGGCATGGTTTCTTGCTCTCAGGTCTCTGGTTATACAGTAAGCCATTCTGTCAATGCTAAGGTTGTTTCCATCCACACATGGGGTGAACCACCAGTAGTTTGGCCATTGATGTATACCCTCAAGCACACTGGCTGGATATCAGAGGTCACTGAAGCTGCTAGTAAGTCTTTCACTCAGCAGGTGTATGCCTCCAAGTGGAAAATATATATATTTTTTGATAGAATGATACCCTGTTCATCCCTGGCTGATCAGCCTGCATGGTTATTCAGTGGTCAGAGAGGATAACCGATCATCTCTATAGTCCCCTAAAGGAATATTGGACCTCTGTCCTCCTTTCAAAAAACCTCTGTCTTTCGTGGGATCTGAACTTCATGATTAGCAGTGTGAGCCTGTTATCTCAGTGAAGTTTAAGTATATATCTTGAAAAATTAGTTTCCTGTTAGCCATCACTTCTACACATGGGATCTTGGAGAATCAGGCTCTTGTGAATATTTGGAAAAAAATAAGCTTATCTTGGGTATATAATGTAGATTTTGTAAAGGATGTTCCATTAGTAAAGCAATTCTGACACAACTTGAAAAGGTGTACACTGATCTTGATAATTCTAAAACAGGTTAAGCCCAGTTTATTGATTTGTTAAATATGTTTTACAATGTAGGCTGTCTGGATATTATATACTCATTTGAATTACTGATGGTTAGTAGTGCCCTGGAGTGGATTTTGTCTTGTATTACCAGTAAATGAAGCATCACCAGAGTTGGAAGTGCCATTTCCTGTGCATTAATACAAGCATGTGAGATCCATAATGCATAATGGACCCTCTGCTATTTACAGCTGTTATTGATACTATAAATCATTTCAGTTGTGTATACAGGTAATATTTAATATTATGTGCTGCAGTTGATATGTCAGCATCACTTGAACTCTATTAAAACACTTTAACATTGCAAAAGTTACAGAATAAGGTGTGTAAGCATAGTTTTATGTTAAACTTATTTAAAATGCAAGTAATGTATATTTTTGATTATACTCTGAAGATTCATATTTTTATTGTGACTGTAGCGTATTGAAAGAACTGATATTGTCCTTTATTTGGGTGTTGTCCTTAATAGCCACCTGAAATTTAACTTGCACACTGATAAAAATTGTAAATCAGAATGTAAAAGATTAGCCTCTGTATATGTGATAGTGAAGATATGCCGCACCTAATATCAGGTGCTACTATGTAAAACTGTCATTACCTATAATAATCATTTTTTTTCCCTTTGCTCCCTTGTATCATTCTTGCTGTATGAACCCCAGTGCCCTCCCCCTCAGGTGACCCCCTCCAGCTAACTGCAATATTGGGCTGGGGCCAGTGCAGACAGTAAGGGCAGCCTTAGAATATTGTCATCACTGTTTCAGCTTGGGAAATTTTTTTAAGACCTACCATAGTTTTCCCATCCTATCACCCCTGCACTCGCCTGCTTACGTCTGTAGAGTTTGACTCCCTCAAGGGGAGCCTTAGATGAACCTTCAAAAACTGTGGGGTGGGCATGCCCATCCCTCCCTGCCACCTCAGTCACCCAAGCCACTAATTGAACCAGGTCGCTTGGGCTATAGACAGGGTGATATCCCCCTTTGAGCCAGGTCGCCTGGGCTGTAAATGGGGTGTTATCCTCCTTTGAACCAGGTCCCCTGGGCTATAGATGGAGTGTTACCCCCTACACCATGGCTCCAGCTTACTGTTCTGCTCTGGGAAAAACTTTCATAAGTTATTGTCTGCGTATCATTCTGTTATAAATTTTTTGTGGCAGGGGATTCTCCTCCATGATTCAGTAATTATTGTACAAATGAATGAATGAAGCGTTATGAGTAGAAGCTGGAAGCTACAGATAAGCAGTTCCCAGGGAGAATTCACAGAAGAGAATGCGAACATAAACACTACATGTGTTTCTGCACAAATTTAAATCCTGGATTTGTTCCTGAACACTCCAACCTCCTTGTCTTTCTTACCTAATCCTTTGCTTTTCTGATCTCATCTGTTTAATTCTGCACTAATTCTCCTGTCTATATAATATGATCGCCCACTTATTAGCACTAGCCCTTTGATTTCACTGTCACTCCGTCATCTCTTATCTCCACTCACCTCCACAAATTACCTCGTACAGTGTTGCTTAACTTTTTGTTGTTATTAAATGTGTTTGTTTCTTCTGTGTACTAGCATTGTTTACTTACCTATTATTTTACTCTGGCAGTTAGCACAGAAGACTGAAGTGCTGGCTTGTTAAGGAGCTCCTTCCCATACCAAGGGTGTACAGGGTTAGAATCTCTTCCCATCTTCATTTGCTTACTGTGTAACCTTGAGCAAGTCATATATCCAGACAGTGCTTTAGAGCAAATGGGACTTCTAGGCACAGTCTACTCGACTACATGCCTACTAACTACCTGTGAACCTATTATTACTGTTGTCTGTATTCTATTTATATAATTTCCTGTGTGTCATATCTTTTGTATTTACCTGTTTATATCAGTTTGTAATCTGTAGCTATTCTCACTACATGACACTACCTCTGAAAATGGACTCTAGATCACTCAGGCTGTCACAGTCAGCAAATAGAATGAGTGAATGAATAAACATTTAAAAATAAGTGGGTACCTGGATTTATGTTACTCATATTTGATGCCAGTATATATCAACAGTGCTTGTGGTTTTCAGTCACTTTGGTACTCATGCAGGCATTATGGAGGAATACATTTGCAACAGCATCTTGCAGCTGGTGGAGGTTTATTGTGCCATACTACCTGTGATGCTTCTTATATTAGTAAGGCCAAAAGAAAATTAAGGATTATTGAACGTACATAGGTTCATGGATTAATACTAGGCTAACTGTCCTGATGGTTCGTTTTCAGCCCAGCTAGTACCCTGGAGTCAAAATGCAACCCAGTTCAATATGTTTATGGGTGAAGACCATAATTTGTATGCCAAACACCTGCTAAAAACATTGGGCTTGTCCAGGATATTAACCCGGGACCTGCCACACCCAAAATGATAATCACATTCTTAGACCAACAAGCCACATGCTTTGCAGTCAAACAACAATAATATTGACTTGTATAACTACACTGTAGTATATAGAAGTTACGAAGAAATTTTATCATTTCCTCTAGATCCTGAATATATAAAGCTCAGGGGAAGTGGTACACACACACACACATTATTTATATATATATATATATATATATATATATATATATATATATATATATATATATATATATCTATATGGGTCTAGGACTATTCACTGAAAGCACATTTCACTGAAACACATTTGACTGTGCACAAGCCACTGAAAGCTCAATTCACTGAAAAAACAATTTACTGAAACACATTTCAATGAAAGTTATATATGGCCTTTTCTCCACTGTAGTGCGACTCTGGAGTTAGTATATATAGTAAGGGGGGGGGTGTGGTCGGTGTAGCCCCCCACCTATTTTAAATATTTTGAACTATTTACATGGATACTTGCAATTCCAATAAATTACTTTTTTCTGATCTTAATATATATCCAAACTATGTGAGGGGCGGTGCCCCCCACCCCCCTTATTATATATACTAACTCCAGTGTCACACAACACTGGGGAAAAGGCTATATATAACTTTCAGTGAATTGGGTTTTCACTAAATTGAGCTTTCAGTGAAATGTGCTTTCAGTGAATAGTCCTAGATCCATATATATATATATATATATATATATATATATATATATATATATATATATATAGATACACACAAGGCTTAGAAAAGGTGAAACTGTTTTGCCAAATTAAATTAAGTGCTAGGCACTCTCCAGGATTAATTGAACATTTGAATATTAAAAGTATTTTAATGCCATATCCCATCAAGTAGCATGCACGAGCACACACACACACACACACACAAAAACATGAACCATTAATTTTCAATTACAATTGTGACGTTAATGGAAATAACATTGAAGTTAAAGAAGAACTGCTGAGTTTTATCTCTGATGAGGATATTGTTGAATTACTAGATTTAACTTCCGAAACCAACCACTATTGTGTAGCTAAAAAGCTTCAAAAATTAGTTTCCAGATGCAGTGGTTTCCCTGGTTTTTCATCAGGTATGATTTGTGATTGGATCTGCAGTCTCAGAAAGAGTGACATCAACGGCATCTCATCTGCATTTGTCATGAGGGAGGGCCTTCTTGATGTGTGACACATGGATCCAAGTGGGCAGTCCTTCACATCTAATGGCAGTGGCAATGGTGAGCAAAAGCAAGTAGGGTCCCTTCCATCATGGAGATGAGGCTCAACTTTGGGGAAAATAATCTGATAAACACAGTGTTGCCTGGGTGTAAATCATGCTGGTCATTTATTGTAGGCTGTTTCTGAGACTCCAAAACTTTGTTATGGTGATGGTGCAAGACAGAATGGAGACACTTTCAGTAAAGAAAAACAGATTCATCTACTTTTAAAAAGTTCATATTTCTGGGTAGAATTGTGACAGATATTCACATGGGTCTTTCCATGAGAATCTCATGAGGAGAAAATGTCCCAGTATTACTGACTGCACTTCTTGCACTAAATAAAACTAGGGTAGAGCTTCTGGCCACTTAAGACCAATTTCCTCACATAACTTTGAAAGTTTTAACGGTCTGATTCATTCATTTTACAATCCATGTGGACAGTGGTATTGCATTTTAACGTTCAGTGTTTTAGTGATTTGTTTAATCACTTGACTTGTGAAACACATTCTGTGGTCTGATTGTATGCAACAAGGTAGTCCAAATCTGGGCATCAATTCAAAAAGCAATTTTAGCTACTGAAGTTGCATCATTATTAGCACATGGATAAGCTTCTACATATCCAGAAAAAGCATCAGCAATCTGTAAGACATATGTAAACTTTTCTAATTGTGAGAGCTCAATAAAATTGTACTGAAGGAAACAAAATGGTCCCCATGTTGTTTTCAAACACTGTCAGGGTATACTTTTTGACACGTTATACCCTAAAATGATACAGTTAATTAGAAAATGCTGAGTCTCTTCCAAAGCATGAGGGACATAGCAGTCATTCAGAAATTATTTTACTAGTGCATTGTTCATCATGTGAAAAGCTAACTTGTAAGCTTTAACCAAGTGAGTTAAAAAAAAATTGCATGGGGCTATGAGCTGCCCGTCCAGATAGTGCCACAGTAGGTCTGCAGTATGGCTGCAGCCATCACAGGTCTACCTCACCCTTTCAGAGTCATCATTTGCTCTAGGAAAGCTAAAAATTTCTGTAAAGAGACGTGTGTTAGTTTTATAAAGTTGCTGCAAAAAATAAAGCCTTAACAGCATAAGACAATGCATCCTGTCTAAATGCCATATGAGCAAAACACTTGCCTTTTGAAATGTATGAGTCATCATTTTTATGTGTGGCACACCTTACCACTGCTGTCTGCTTTGGCAGTGATAATGCCATCAATAGTTCATGAACTAAATCCACGTTTTTAATTTCTGTCCCTGTTGAGGTTAAATACCCCTTTTCTCTCCAGTTTCCTAAAATAATGAACTACCCCACGGACATAACGTGAATCTGAACATTTTCACTGCTTTATTCTTTGCATGCTTCACTAATAGCTACACGTTCAGCTGTTTGAGCAGACACATTTTCTTTTAATTGACCAGTAAGCAGAATTCTTTCCTGAGTACAGAAAGAAACTGCTGTTACTGAAGTGCAGTCTTCTTTTTAGACACAACACCCATTGACAAAAGAAGTAATTTGGGAGTAGGTAATGCCACGTCCTTCAAATCAGACCTAGGAGCAACACACAACTTCGAAAAGACAGTCGAGATTCTCCTTCATTCACTGTAGGAGTTAGAGGCAGGGTTAAGAGGTAGGCATCTGATGCTCTGTAAAGAAGGGTTGTTAAGTGAAGACCGTTCATATTTCCACAGTTGTGCAGCAGATGTGCAGCAGATAAGTATTTCACTGTGGTCTTTAATAACAACACTTCTACCAAATGTGGAACTGCCATGTAGGTCTCGTGCCTCAGAGCAACAGCAGTCATAATTTCTAGCAAGTCTGCTGTCAGCCTCCCCCCTAAGGTAGTGGGGAGGCTGCAGCTACAGGATCATGACTTGCACTAAAATAAGCAGTAGATCTAAAACTATCATGTCTACTTTGTGATAGTAATCCTAATGCTACCTTATTTCTTTCAAAACAGAATAAGAACATTTTTGAATAATCTGACAAGTCAAGAGCAGGAGAGTTGAACAGTAATTTTTTTAACTGGACAAAAGCTTGCTCATGGCATTCTTGTTCAGGAGTGTCTTTCTTTAATTCTAATAATGGTTTGCTGCTTTTGCATAGTTAGAAATACATTGTCGACAATAAACCTGTCCGTTCCAGAAATGCCCGTAGTTGTTGTAGTGTGTGGTGCAATTGTTATTGTAGTAATATGAGAGTAGAATTTGTCTAGGGCTTTCCAAAGCAAGGTACCTTAAATAATGAACCTGCAGTTTGCACAACTGCAGTTTTCCTTTATTAACCTTGATTTCTAAATCTGTTAGTTTGGTCAGAAAAAAGAATGGTGTCTTGTTAGCAACTGTAATGAGAGTCTAAAGTCAAAAGTGAATCATCTAGTACTGAATTAGTGTAGATTTACACGAGAATACAATTTTCTCCAACTGTGTTTTCATCTCTCTAGAAAAAAGAGTAAGTAATTCAACATACTCTTGTGGCAATCTCATACATGTATAGTGCAGTCCTCTATATGTAAATGCAAACATACTGACTGGTTGTATAGAAATTGAAAAGAAAGCAAAGTTATATTTATCAATGAGAAAGTAGCCAGTTGTTGGAATCTAACTTAATGTTGTGGCAGGTTAGGGACTGCAGAATTAACTGCATGTAGATCTTTCACAAATCTCTGTGCTTTGCCTGGTTTCCTAACTGTAAAAACCAAAAGAAAAATCTAGCAAGGCTAGACTTTCCACTGTGTGTTACCTTAACCCTCTTATATTAGATGACAACATGGGATATATGGCATATATCCCATGTTGCCTCTAATAAGAGGCTTTAAGGTATCACAAAGTGGAAACTGTAGCCTTGCTAGATTTTTCTTTTGGTTTTTACTGATTTCTTTTGTGTGTGACCTTTTCACTCATTGTTTTAGTTTCCTGGTTTCTTAACTAGTAATACAGGCATGTTGCATGGGCTTTGAGTCAGTACAATTATTCCTTGCTGGAGTAATGTAGAAATGACAGGTTTGATTATTTTTTTCTGCTCCAGTCGGCAAAGGATACTGGACAGTCATAGGTACATGCTGAAAAGGTTTTAAAACTACATTTAAAGGTTCAGCATCCTTCAAGTACTACCTCTTTTTCATGAATAGTCCACAGCTGTGGAGAGACTATTTCCAGCCCTTCCAAATCTGCAATATCTGCAGTTTGTTCTGATGTCTATAAATATAAGTTGAACATAGTCCCAAAGGAGAGGGTTCATTTGGAATATCAAGGAAAACTCCACCTGGAGTACAGTAAAGAGTACATTGCAACTTTCATAACAAGTCTCTGCCTAAAAGGTTTAATGGGGCTGTATTTTCTACTGTAAAGGCTTGTTGCTCTTTTAATGGGCCTGTTTGGATTAGAATGGGCTTAGTTTCTGAGTAGTCTAGATGGGCTCTGAAAACTCCTTGTCACCGTACTACTTTGGTGGACAGTTGGAGGTTTTCAGCATTTGCTAAAGTAATCATTGATCCAGAAGCTCCTGTGTCAACAAAGAAATTACTAGAAGAGGTGCACACTGTAATATTAATGAAGCGACTTTCTTGGTCAACTGGTACCAAAGGAAATAACTGTGGTTCCTCTTCGTGTCTCTCCTAATGATCTTGTTGCCACTCTAGTAGCTGTTAAACGGTACTCCAAATCTCAGGGTATCTTTCTGCTTGTTGTGGCACTTGGACATTTGGCACATTTGTCTTTGTAGCAAGTAGGCATTCATTAAACCAGTCCCACTTGTCCACAGTTAAAGAAATTGTTAAGGTGCGGTTTGCATTGTGGGACTTGTGGTGACATAGGTGGTTAAGAAGTTTGTTGATATTGTTCTGGGGCTTGTGGTTGAAAGAATCTAAATCTGCATATTTCTCCATGATTCCTTCTCCCCCTTCCCTGTGAATCAATATCAGACTGTTGTACATGAATGGCTACTAATTGCTTATGTTTTTCCCCTAACTATATTGTTGGCCACATATTGTGCTTGGTTAACAATCTTATGAATGCCTGAACTTTTCCAGTTTAAGCAAACCTTCTTGGTTTCTTCCTGAATTGGTGGTAATAAGCCTTCTACAAAGGCTACTGGCAACCCACTGGCTGCTGCTCCATCTCTGGGTTCTGGATATCAGAAGGCTTGGATGCAAAGCCCTTCAGATTTTTCCTACCAGCAGAGAAAGGGAGGCTTAGCCCTGAAAGGACTGTGCTAGGAACAACAAAAAAATAAACGTTCATACCCCGGCATAAAATAAACACACCAAACAAACAAGGGGAGTTGTGGGAGGGAGTGGCTACTGCAGCAGTGTTCATTCAAACATCTGCTGTTATGATAAATTCCTTCCATCCTTGAGGTTACTTTAACGAAAGAACCATCAGAGCAAATCTGTGACATCAGATAAAACATATGCATTTACCATATCCTCCCCCAATGAATGGACGTTGCCTCCTTCAGCTGCTGTAGTTGTCTTTAATTTGGTTAAGTTTGTTCCTTAATCATCATCTTCTTCTTCTTTCGGCTTTTCCCGCTTAGGGGTCGCCACAGCGGATCATCTGTCCGCTCATGAATGGCAATGGAGTTTTACAGTGTCGAGTTGCCAGCCCGGCACCCAACCTTCCACAGAAGGCACATACACGCACACACTCACACCTAGGGCCAATTTAGAGTGTCCAATCCACCTACTGCATGTCTTTGGGATGTGGGAGGAAACCGGAGGAAACCCATGCGACCACAGGGAGGACATGCAGACTCAGCACAGAAGGCACCCCAGCCGAGAATCGAACCAGAGAACCTCTTGCTGTGAGGCGGCAATGCTAACCACTGCACCACCGTGGCCGCCCGGTACTTAAATAAATTCAGGCAACACAGTTCAGCAGAGAATAATCTCCTTTATTGCAAAGAGAACACAGAAGTAGGAGACAAGGAGATAAAGGTCCTGTTTCTGTGAGTATAAAAAGGTTCATTCTTTTATATTATTTTTGACTACAATCAACTGTATTGTTACTGTTATTTTATAGCCACTAACCAATTAAAAATGAACATTTTTGCATTATTTTTGCTGTCTAAGAATTTCCTGATTGTCACTGTACTTTTATATTAGGACAAGTTACAAATTCCGTAATAGTTCTATACTGGCCATACTGGCAACTTTTATGTCAGCAGGAAATAAATCATCAAAAGCAGACTAATGCTGTCAGGAATCCATTTTGAAATTAAACTAACTTCAAAATATAATATTCATTAAACATTTTCTTTTCATATACTTTTCCCTTCACAACCAGCATCTTTAAAAGCAAAATCTTAATTTCTATTTGATTTGCAGGAAAGGTGTATGCCATTGGAATGGGGTAAACTGGCAAGCACAGGGTATGCACTTGTGTGTACTGGTGGGGTTTTGTGTCTTGATGCGTACTAGGAAAGGCTGAGAACATCCATAAATGTGGAATGTTACTATTTGAAAGCAACTGAGGACCAGTCAAGGAGGGTCCTTTTGTAAATCATCTAGCAGCACAAAACATTTGTCACAAAGTGTTTTCTGTCGTACTATGCTTGGCATAAGTGGAACTGCATTTAACCAAATATAAACATATATGTTTCTTTTTACAGAAAATGTATATTGTTATATACCTAAAAGTAGCAGTAAGCTATGTAAGGTACTCCTCTGCACAGGCAATTATGTATTCCAAGTTAGCCAAAAGTGGTCCTGTCAGTCAGCATTACACCAAAATCCTGCCCTGGTTGCATACAGTTGTAAGTTTTTGCATAACCCTTTATTTTGCAGCTCAGTGAGAGACAGATTATGTGAAGACTTTGCAGAACCATGGTTTAAGTGCTGTCATTCCAAAAAAAAAAAGCTCAGTAGTAGTCGCAATAACTTCAGACTGTAGTGAGTTTCACATGTTTTATTCATATAAAGGTCCATCTCTGCTGGAAATGGCTTCACAGGTAGTGTGCCATTGTCTTTAAGGTCTGTCCCATTGACCAAAGTGAGGGTATGGTATAGCTTAGCTTGGTGATTTCTCTGTAATTCTGTAAAATTAATGAAAAGGACCATTCCACTGTGATTTTTGGCAATCTGTTAGCAGTGTAAGACGTATTTATTGACAAAAATTAACAGAAAAAAATGATTTGCTGTAGGAAGCAAGTTAATTGGTCAAGTGTTTTGCAACCTAGATTTAGATTGGTTAGAGCATGTTATAGGAGGCTAGTGTAAAACTTGTAAACTTTCTGACTGAATAGTGTAGAACCTAATTGAGGCTACATTAAAATTATTTTAAATATGCTCCCAGTAAAAGATAATTAATCTGTTGGGAGAGGGTATTGCTGCTTCACAGTAGGTGCCAGGATAAAAAAAAAAGTATTAAAATTTGAAAAACAAAATTTTTGTGTATTCTACTTTCGTGGAATTTATGGCTAGATTGATGATCTACAATAAGTGTTTGATTGGCTTGTTGAAAGTGAATGTCATAACAATGTATGCTGATTGTGATGAGAGTACTCTAGGATGGAAACTGTGGCAAAGTTAAGATGCAAGCTTCTGTCACTGGCATACATTAACACATTTTTTCCTTATTTGCTAGGAATGGTAAATCGTGAGGTGCTGGACCAGGTAGAACGTGGTTACAGAATGCCGTGCCCTGCCGAATGCCCTGAATCTTTGCATGACCTTATGCTACAGTGCTGGAGGAAAGATCCTGAAGAGAGGCCCACCTTTGAGTACCTCCAAGCTTTCCTTGAAGATTACTTCACATCCACAGAACCTCAGTACCAGCCAGGAGAAAATCTATAGACTGCAATGCTGGTCTTAGTACCAAAGACTGTCTAGCACATGTAACAAAGACTTCTCAGTAGCTGAAATGCAAATGTATCTTTTAGCTCCCATTCAGAAGGGCCTTTTGGGCTTTTAAAAAAAGGGGTGAGGTGAAGGATTGTCCAGTTAAGTTTCATTATCCACAGTACTGTGCAACCAGAATTCCACCTCTCATATCACTGGCATCTCCTTCTTTAAGTGAATGTTTATGTAAACTGTACTTGTGAGAGGTGCCTTTTGTGGTACAAATGTTCACTTAGGAGCGCTTGTTTCCTTATTGCGCTCACATTCTTACTATTTCCTTTTTTGTGTTTTTACTAAGTGATGTCTTCCTGTTTCTTCCCAGCTGTGCATTTTTGTAGTATCTTTTACTAACATCTGATGTCAGACTATTGTGTGGTACAAATCCTGCAAAACTCTACCTGCAAAGCTTTCCTTGGACTGGTCTTTTTTATTTTGTTCAGAATGGGACCATAGTGCCAAGAGTTGCTGGTACACTGTAAATGGTACGTTATAACTAAAACTATGCAGTTTGTCACCTCACCCCCTGAGGTTAATGATGTATTGAATCTGAAGAACTGGAATTTCTTGTGCATTGTGCACATTCTGATTTGCACATGGGTCTATAGTTCTAGTTTTTGTAAGATAATGGTGACAGAGGCACTAATTCTACTTTTTCCCTCATTTGTTTAGACTTGTGATTCTTGTATATAGGGGAACTTGTTAAACATTTATTCTGGCATGTTCTGTGCTTTAGCCAAGGTACTTAAACTCCCTTCCCTTTTGATAAGTTTTTGATAACGTGAGAATGGTTTAGATGGACTGTGATGTTTCCTCCTTCTGTTTATGATTTTGGTGTGCAACAGCAGAATTCAGACTTGCTTGGCAATACATGTGTTGTGCTGCTTTCTCTCTTTGTCTCCAGAAGCTTCCAGCACTCAAAGATCTTTTTCCTAAAGTGCTGCAGAAGTGGATGCACACGTCGAGGTGTGTGTGATAGGGGCTAACTTTCAGACCATCCTTTGGCCATTAGATATTCTCAAGTCAGCTGTCAGTATGTTCAGACTTTATCTAGTGGTTTTAAATGAACACATGAAAAAGAGATAGCTAAGAAATGGAAAAATTGGGACTTTGTTATGGACATAGCTTTGTTTTAATAATTGTGCACACAGAGTTGTATCATGTTCACATGGCAGTCAACCTTTCTATCAGTAAACAGAATAGGAACACTCTAGTATGAACTTCTGTGGAATGATATTTGTTTTTTACAGAAATGCATACTTGTGAGCAGCTTCAGAAGACATTTTCCATTTGAGATATTTCTTGTAGGAGGTCATATTGGTTAGAATCAGCCCTGACACAGGCCTGAGTCCACCAGAAATTCTCATAAGTAGGAGTCGTCAAGAAAAAGCCTCCAATGGCACTGCAGGCTGTGAAAAGAAATTAAATGAGCAAATGGCCTCATCACAGCATGGCCTCCTGCCACAGTTTTACTAGACTACAGTTGTCCGCCTTCCCCTTGATGTGTATGAAAAAACATCACTGCCTTTTTTAATTTTTTTTTTCTGTGCTAAGAAAATAAATGTAGTGAGAAACTTTTTTTTTCTGGTAGCAATGTCTGGGTGATGAAATTATCTCAGGAGGAATGTATGAAGCCTTAGTAAAATATTTTGAGTTTGGATCACAACACTTGCATCTGCATGCTGCATAGGTAATGTAACAAGGCAGTGGAGAAACAGTGACTGGAGAAGCCTGTAGAACATTTTTTTAAAAACCTAATTCATCTTGCCTTGCACATGAAGTCCCAGTAATATGTAAACTCTCGTCATTCTGCCAGTCATTGTGTTACATCTCGGTCAGAAATTATGTAAAGTGTAAACAGTGCTTGAGCTCTGTATGACCCCTATAAAATGAATAGCTTTAAAGGTGCGGTAAGGCAAAAAGCCAGTTGTTGAGAGCTTCCCAGTCCATTTAACTGTGTGTTACTAACATATAGTATACAACTCAGCTCAACCTTATGGCATTTATGAAATGGACAAAAGTGACTATGGCTAAATCATTTCCTACCTGCATAGCATATAGTTTATACACACATACAACTGCCAGTTAGATTACCAAAAAAATTAACCCATTTCATAATCATTGCTTAAGCTGAAATGTCATACTCAGACATTCCAGAACAAAATATTTTGAGGGAACCATGTCCCTCTTAATGACAGCAGTGTCATTTCACCACTGTGAAATGGGTTGCAGAGTTTACATCAACTGAAATGGGGTAGCAAAACTACTGAACCCACTTAATATAAAGCATTTGGTGATTAAGCTTCATAGAAGTTTACTGGGATCTTGCTTACAAACTCTGTTTACCTTTGTTGAATACCTTAGTTTGATAGTACCATGCACTTACCTTTCAGTGATTTTGTATTTACTTTAAATAAGTCTGCTGCCTGTGAAGCCACAGAATGTTAACCAAGAAAAAGCTTTGTTGAGAGTCTTGCATCTCTTCAGCAAGCTTCTGATGCTTCCAGTTTCTCACTAAGAATACAGTGAGTGTTTATATAAACTGTTATCATACCGAATTCCTGAATATTTCTTGTTCACTTGCCCTCTTTACATCCATTTATTGGACACTTTTACCATAAAACCTTGGGCCCATTTTTTTTTCTGCTACCAAACACACCTGCTGTCATGTCTTTTTCTAATACAAAGAGGATTGCAAACAAATAGCCAGTGACTGCGTAATCAGTCTTGCACTATGACGGCCAGTAATCAAGAGTTTTGAATAAGAGAGTTCAGTTAAAGGTTCATAGATGATGACTTGCTCATTAATTGCTAGCAATTCCTCTGGCTGTCTCCCTTTATTGCCTACTTCTTTTGAACTGGATGTGATAATTTTATAAGATAGTATGTATTTATATGGAATCCTGTTGGTTTCTCCATCAGACTATTTGTGTGTGTGTGGCACATGAAAAGAGAGTTCCAAGTACATCATGTCAAACCATTTCTGTTTCCTGCATTGTCCTTCTCATGCAAATCTTCCTCCATATATGTATTTCCCCAGGGTTACTTTTCAGTCTTTTGCCTTCTTCTGTTGACCCTTTCTACACCAAACAATTCAGTTAGAATTTAAATAGTTTTTAAGGACTGCATCACAAAGTTGATTTTGTTGTGATTAACACCATCCATAACCAAAACCTCAACCTTGGTTATCTCCATCATCAGGGTGAACCACTGGCATGGGAAGAGAACTTATGATTAATTGATATGACATTATGATTTCTGTACAACAGTAGGCCATCTGGTAAAATATTAGGATGAATGCACGGATGCATCTGAATTTTCTTATTGCAGAATTGTATGGATTTTAACAAGACTGGCTTGCGCTGTATGTTCAAAATCAGTAAGCTGGCATCTGGGAAGATATAACCAAAACAAATGAACACTAAACTAAACAATAAAAGTAAAACAAATGGAAAACCAACTGAGATATCTCAAAACACACTTTATTAAATAATTTGACTTAGCACTTTCATCCCGACTTCAGTAAGAATAATTTCAAACATGACTCCCCCTATTAAAATGCTAATTATCTACCAATCAGAACACACTAATTTACACATTATAAATTATAAAGAGCAATTAAAATTAAGTTAAAAAGGTACCGATCAGTAACAGTACATGAAATTTTCCCAACAATTCTTTTGGTAAAACCATTAAATTACTATAATCGTAACATGTTGTTATTATATTATTTAAAAAACATTTACATGACATTAGCCTTTTCTGTTCATGCTAACTAATGAGAGAGAATCATTTATTCCTGGACTAATGGAGGCCTTGAGCCTCAGCTGCCAAGTGAGTTCCTTAAACTCTTGAGTGTCAAAGTCTACCATCAAATCCATGGCTCTCACCCTATCAGTCACAAAAAGCATCATAACCTGTTTAAAATCAGGAAGATGTACTAATGGCCCAGCCATCTTCATTTTTTTTTTATATTAACTGTTTTTACTTTTTTCAGTCTAGGGACAGTGTACTTCAGACTAAAGAAATCCCTTAACAAAACTCTGAATATTTTTTGAAGCTGGAATCTATATTTTCATACCCCCCAGCTTAAAGCAAATATTTTTTGACAGAGCTTGTACATATCAAATTCCAGCAGCAAACAGCCTGAAAAATGAAAACTTCAGATTATGGCCCTGAGCACAGGTTGTATTTTGGTGACAGAGTTAATGAAATATATTGACTTCAATCAAAAGCTCAAGGTGACTGGGAATGGAAGTACCTTTTTTGGTCAGAGCAACATTTTTAGTAGATATCACCATCTGATAAATGATTAATTTTACTTTAGGCTTCCAACCTCACACAGATATCAGACTTAAGCAAGGTAAACCTACTTTATATTTACAAACCAAAATTAAAATAAGTCATTTAATCTTACTTATAAAATCATCATTAATTTCAACGTTTGAATAAGAAAAATGAGGTTTATTTAACGTTCTGTTACTGACAAATGCACCGATTGCATCAGATTCTTATTGGAGATTATGCAGTGCATCTCAGAGATGTGTATGAAAAAGGAATGCATTGTTCTTTGAGAGTGGAATATATGTAATGATCCATGATGATCACAGAAAATGCTCACATTTCCAATTGCAGACATAATGTTACTGGTTCAAGCCCTAGCATTCCAAATAGTATCATCCCATTCAAGCCCTGTTAGCGGTTGGCAAATAAAATGAAATGCTGTTTTCACATTTCTCAGCACTGACTTTTAGGAGCCTTTTCTGAGTTACTGTTGTCCTACACCCTTCATCATATCTGTGCCAGTGGGGGTTACAGCACATGCAACCAAATTATATTTCAAATGCATGTATCGTAATTCTGTTTAGGGCTATCCTGGGCACATGCAAAGGAATCATTTCCCTCTTCCCACATGTCCATGCAAAGCATGCAGGGAGTACCCATTACCCCAAGACATACGAATGGAATGCAAAAATTATTACAGAGTTCTGGTCATGTGGCAGTGGGCTTGCCCACATTTCATTGCAAAAATTATTACAGAGTTCTGATCATGTGGCAGTGGGCTTGCCCACATTTCATTGTATTGGACTGCAGAAGTGTACTTTGAATGGTCAGTAGAGCAAAGAACTTGAGATTGGGAAACCACAGTAATACTATGGATGTAAATTAAACTGTGAGTGACTTGCCTGTCACCCCAGTTTACTTAAAGTAATATTATTTTTTCTCTTTCTCCGTCAGATTAATCCCTAATAATGACTTAGTATTCAGAATCTGCACATAAAAAAGAAACTTTCACAGCACAGTTTTACAAGCAAGGTAATATAATTTTCCAAACTGGGTTTTGTGATTCCTACAAATGTATTTACGGTTGCTGATTTATAGTAATCCATCTTACAAAATGGGGTGATATATATTACCCTGAGGACATTCATTGTATTGGGAAAAGTAATAACTGCACTATTTGTCATCAAATGTGAGTAGGGTTCTTCTGCAGTTTTCCATTAGTGAGAATATCATAAATAGATCTACATTTTAAGGTGATGAAAAGTACTACTTCACAAAATCTTGCCATCTCTGATTTTGTGCTGTTTTTAAAGAAATCTTTGTATTGTAAGTATATGTGGGGAGAAAAAAGTATTTTGATTATTAAGAAAGAGTACAGTTTTGTTGGCAGCTTTCCTTTAATTTTCAGTAGTGATAGATGGTTCTGTTATTAACAGAAAAAACATTTCTATCTTTCATCTGTCCTTGCATTCAGTGGATATTGCTCTGATTTTTTTCTGGAGACTGCATATTTGTAGCTTCTTTCTATCATGAATAAATGTTTCCCTTTTCTGCACAGATTTCTGTTGAGGAACCCACTTCCCCTTTATCCATCACAAAGCAGAAAGACTCTCTCTGTTAATTCACTCACTCCACAGTTCATTAGAAATAAGCCAAATTGGTTGCTGAATCAAAATTCTATCAGTGCTTACTGACAAGGGAAGTAATTCTTACTGTATTGTGGTACTACTATGTGGGTTGTCTGTGACAGAAAATACTAATGAAATGTCAGCAAGTAGTGAGTGTGAAAAGGATTGAAGGGTGATTCTGGTTATGATAGTTTCTGTTCAGTAGGTGTGTGAAGAAAATGAATTTCTGTGCATTCTTCAGAGGCATACATGTATGCATGGCCGAGTGTCATTGCTATGATATTAAGAAACAAAATACTTGTGGAGAGAGTTTGTCTGCTTTGATTTATTGTTTCCTTTCATAAGTGATATGGTGACCTTTGTGTTGATGTTTTTTTTTTTTTTTTGGGGGGGGGGGGTGCTGGCAGCCTGGCACTTTATATATATTTTTTTCTTTTTTTTGTTTGAATATTTATTTTGCTGTTTGTCACAGGTTGATCAGGACATCAGTATTTTTTTTCCTTTCATTTAATGTATTTTCTGCAGATTATGTATTCAGTAATTTGGCTTTTCAGTGTACTTGGTTTTGTTATTGGGTGGAGTGTGTACTGCGGAACTGACCCTAACACAATGTATGCTCTTCTTACCCATAGTCTGAATCTGTGTATCTTGATGCTCGGCTTGCAATCATGAATTTCTGGTCAGTTGTGAGGAATATTCTGAGTTCACTTAAGTCTTAGTGTGGACTATAAACTCTCTTCCAAATATTTTATACTCCATGACGTTAAGTATATAAAAGGTGTATATATATATATATATATATATATATATATATATATTGGATACAACATGTTCTGGACTCTGTGGGCTTTGTTTACGACACATTAAAGCTTGCGCATTAGTGATCATTTGTTTCAGCCTGTCATGTTTTAGAGTGTGGGAGGTCTTCTCTGAAGTAGAGGTTATCCAGACTTCTGTAAGAGGTGTTTGCTTCATTTGAGACTTCTTGTTGTGGGAAGTTTCTTCACCTTGAGATTAAAACATCAAAAAATGTTCCCTCTGAACCAATAGGGCCAGGTTAACCTTGATAGTTTTTATTAGTAGTCGACTGACATGCTAGATATACTTATGAATTATTTTTTAATGTGTGAATGAGCTTATTTAATTTTCTGCACAGGACAAAAAAGACAGTCAAGTCACCATTTTTACTTCAAATGGATTTTGGGTTTACTTTATACTGGTATGATAGTTCACCAGACAGAATGTATTATAATGTACATTACTGTTTATGTAAAAAAAAAATCTTTTAGAAAAATAATCAGAGTTCTGTTTCATTTGCAACTGAAAAATAGGGTCGTCTTAATTTTTGAAGTACCAGTTATCTAAATGCATTTCACTCTGTTATAAAATGTAATAAATTTTCCTGTATTAAAATACATTTTACAGGTAAATGTAATGACCTGTGTTCTGCAGCTGTATCAAAGCATGGATATGCAGTACAAAGGCACAGCCTAGTTATGGTCTCCAAAGGAAGAGTGAATTGTGGACAAGCTGTTGTACAGATATTAGTATCCTAAAATACTTGGGTTTTCCTACTCGCCTTCCTTACCAGATTCAGCTGCCAAAGGTGGTCCTTGCATGTCACAACATTCTGGAGGAGACTGCAAATAATTTTGTTTTCTGTTAGAACAGATCTTTGAGAAATTGCCTTTTTCGGTAGACTTGGCTTCATCTTCCTTCCCTGGTGTGTTAGGAAAACAATCCCTGGTAAGCCGTTTATCCAGCTAGTACAGATTCACACATGCTATTTAATTCAGGACACCCTTTATGTCTGCATGGTACTCTGGTATTAATTTAAAATTTAATCTACAGGTAGCAGTACACCTCAGACCTAAGGGAGAACAGAAGTAAGGAGACTGTAGGGACCCACCTGGTGTTTCAAGCTTATGGAGTACTATATGTGGCATGTAGCCTTGGGAAGCCACTACCAATAAAGATTTCTGAAACTAGTCCTAAAGCAGAAACTGACGAACATTATGACAGGCAGGAAGACTGCTTCAAGTTCTGATTTGATGAGCTTTCCTGCAAATATAGTTTTAACCTACATTTCTAAAACTACCAAAGTGAGTAATAGACTGACAGCTCCTTGAAGCAGATTAGTACTTATAGAAGAGAAAATGTAAGCAATGACCATTTATCCTTCATTTTGTGTTTTCTGTATGAACGCATAATGTAAAAACCGCCTGTAGACGGAAAAAAAATCCTGAATTAAGGCTAGCTTCACTCTTGCCTGATTTTGGTCTTGTTGGCTCATCTTGACTTTATAACTAAATAGAACCTACCCGAGGTCCATCATTATGGTTTTAACCTATCTTAATCATCACAGTTAATCAGTCTTGAGTAAGGTGCAGTACAGAATATCATTACCATCTAAGATGCTGGAGACAGTTTTCATTTTTTTCTTCCTGGTGTAAAAGGGATATGATATATTCAACCAGTTGTGAACTGATGTTGTTTTTGCAATAATTAGTCTTGGTGACAGTAAGGAGACTTGTAATTTGTAAGATTCTGTTTCCAAGAACTAGTACCTCTTTCAAAGGGGGCATCCCCCAGAATACAGAAAAAGCTGCTGATTCTCTGTGCCCCAAATAGAAATGGAATATCCCACTCTAGTAATAGACTTTATCTACTAATTGTAAATGCTCTATTAAAATAAAGCCATATTTGAATAAATTGTGTTAGTATTTATGTAGTTTGCTCATTACAGGTGAAAATGTGCAATGTTTTGCATGTAATTTCAGTTTGGATTAATGTTTTACACATACTAACAACTCTTGTATCAAGCTACATGCGTCTTTATTGCATTTTGCATGTGCGTGTGTGTGTGTGTGTGTGTGGGGGGGGGGTTCTTTCCTGGTACAAATGCTGCAACTTCCTTGCCAAACCTGAATAGCATACACAGCTGTCCATGTGTTTACTTCCACCAGTGTAGCAGAGAGTGGTCTAGGTTCTTCTAATGTTAACTGTAATGAAGCTTATTTCCATACCTGTTATGTGTTCTTCACCAAAATGTGTGAAGAGGTAGGAATCTGTTAACTGAGAGTGGAGAAAATTATCAGGAGAAGTACTCTTAAGTACACTAGATGTTATAGTATTTGTGGATTGCAGAGCTTCATAAATTAACTTGCACTTTGCATTGGACAGTGTGTAAAGTTACTTATTGCAGTACAGAAGGTTATGAAATCTAAAAGTGAGTGCTATACCTTATAACGTGTAACAGTTGAGAGGGAAAATTGTTGCAGACTGGAAGAATGTTAGTATCTCTGTCACCAGCACTGCACAAATACCTTTCTGCAAACAGAAAAAAAATGTGTTCGCACCCTCAAACCACTTACTTAATCTACTCCTAGTTTCACTCACGTCTGAGTTTTACTTAGACTTTTTCTTCTACTTGTAGACTTAATTGTGTGTATTGATTTTGGTACTCTATATGTAATGCTTAGTATTTATAGCCCTGTTTTGTTTGCATAGTTTGTGAAAATTACACGTCCTCCCCTTATGCATATATATTTATGAATAATGCAGTTAAGGTAGTAAAAATTGCAGGAAACTACAGTACCATCATTGTAAGACCCTACATGAAGAACAGTAAGAAATAATCATAGCAAGTTCTGTAATCATTTAAGTAAACTTCAGATGCTAAAGATAATAAGAAATACAATAACCTGGTTCAATACAAGATCAAAGAAGTCAGATATGCACAAAACTGATGTATTGTCATTGGTACAAAATGCTTTCTGAAACATAACCTTTGACTTTGTTGTAAAATGTTATTTTCCTATTATGTTTTTAACCTGGCTCTTTCTATAATTTTGAATTCCAGATCACTGATGTCTAGGGGCTGTAATCTCCTGACAAAATGTGGTCTTCATTTCCCATCTTCCCTCAGTTCTCCTTTAATAAGAAAGTGTCTGCAGAAATGAATCATTTTGCATTAGACTTTTTATATACTTTAAAGATCACTGTAGTCAGAAACTGAAAAAACATATGATGTAAATCTTCACTTGATGTCTTGTAAAATGCTAATGTTCTTACAGCAGTATATTCACCTTAGGATAGAAACATTTAAAAAAATGCAAAATGAATTGACAGAGGTTTCCATACTGATGGGATTCTATTTTAAAGGTAAGGACTTTCCTTTACACAGTGTACTTTGTCATCGAAAGATGACGTTTTCCTAACCATACGTATCCTTTTGGTTATTCTGTCTAGTCTACTTATTTAGAAAGATAGTACTCAGAATTGCTGCTTGCTTTAAAATTCTCAGAGAAAGTGTTAGTAAGTTTTTTTAGTGACATTTACTGCAAATAAATGCATTGGCTAGTATGATGTAGCAGCCAGTGAGACAAAGTACTCAACAAAAGTAGTGATATTTCATCCAAGCATATCGTCCACTGGAGAAGATGAATATTGCAGAACAGCTAAACAAGATGAGAAAGGGCTAGTGAAATACTTCAATTATGTGTGTGAGTGTAAAGATCATTATATAGGGATAAAAATAGTTTGGGAAAAGGAAAATGTTTAGAGAATTAGGTGTCTTTAATTTCATTTGAAGACCTACTGCTCTCATTGTCATACAAAATAAGGAATTCATCATAATGGTACAAGTTTGAATTTATGTGAATCTCTTCAGTCTTTGAATCTGAGCAATAAGTCCTGTCAATGGATTCTCAGCTGATTTCAGCCTTATTCCAGAACTGTATGTCACTTTCCCATACCCCCTCCCAGCCACTGATTATCTGCCTAGGTTGCCAGTCAGTTGCCCAAAAGCTATGACTGGCAACAGGCTGAAAGAGCAAGTCCCAACTTTGATACTTCATGCGCAGAACCCTCAAAACTGTAATACCAGAAAGATTTTGCTTGACAGAATTAGTATCTAAATTCAGCAACTAAATCACGGTGTACCATGTAATTAGAGACCATGAGTATGTGGTAAGACATCAAAGCGCCAACCTCTTATGTCATAGCTCTCAGTATAAGCACATTTTAGGCAGGGTTATCATCGGGTCATATTTTAACATTTATATTAGCAACCAGTGCAACAAGTTGCAAAGACTTAACATGTGCCATAGTCACGCTGGTCCAAAAAAAGACCAGGGATACAAAGGGAGCAAAGTAATACTGTGGTGAGAGACATTAAGTCAAACGCATGCTGTTGAGTTCTACTCTATAATTTCCTTCATTTTAATGTCTGTGGTCCTGAATCTGTGTACATAACCACAGTATACTTGGGAAGAGTCCACATTGATGCATGGAAATGCTGCTGTAATACACATATGAGCTTAGCTTGATGTTTTGATGTGTAATGCTTGTTTAATGTCTGCAGAGAGGACAAAATTTGTGCTATACAATGTACCAGCCATCACTTCTGTAGGCAGTGCAGCTAAAACCATGGTGTCCCAGGTGATCTACTAGGACCCCCCCATAGTGGACTTGTTAGCAAAGTTGTAACGACATCCAGTATATGTGGCAAGGTTTTTGGGAATAGTGTGCTCAGCAAAAGGATCTCCATATTTATTCTTGGTAAATTAAACAAAATATCATATTTTCTAATGTTATTAGTCCTATAAACCTGTATGCACATTTCCCTTTTGGAAGCCTTCAAACAACCACTCCCCACAATTCTGAGGTTAGGCATAAAATATATTAACCAAGTCTTTTAAACAGTATGTCTGACATCACTTCTGGCATAATGGATAGTTTAGAACAAGGCTGTCCTTTCTTTTTGGTGGACTTTATGCAAATGAGTAGATGGCACTTGCATACTCTCATGGCCAAGGTTACTGCAAACAGAAGTGTCTTCTAGGTATGAAACTGTAAAGAACTTTAGCACAGAGACTTGTGGGAGACTGTCAGCTGTTGAAGAAACATAACCAATAGTAGAAATGCCCTGAATATTCATTAAAAACATAAACGAATGTAGAGCTTTCGGGTTATCCCCTTCCTCAGTGCTAATAATCAATCAATTAAGACGCACACAATTTATATAAAATAATTAAAATCACATGACACAGCCACCCAATAAAAACAAATATAAAGAGATAATACAAAAAACAAATAAAATTAGGACAAATTCATCTGCTTTTTAACTAAAATAGGTTTCAATCTAAATGCACTATTTAAACCTGGAGAAATATCTGCTTTAAGTCTTAAAATCCAACCATATTTTTCATTTTCCAAAATATTCATGTCACCCCCTCTGATGATCTTATAAATACACTAATAACTCTGAATTTAAACTCATGAGTAACAACATTATCCACAACATGTTTTGCCAATACATTTGTGTCAACCCACATCTTTTTATATCAGATTTATGTTCAGTAATGCGGTCTTTAAATTTATGACTCCATTTACCAATATAGAAAGATGAACATTTTAGACATGTTGCCAGATAAACAACATAGGGGTGTTACAAGTAGAGTAGCAGCAGAATTTAAATGTTTTCTTGTTACTGGATGCATGAATGAAGTGCAATTAATAATATCTTTGCAACAGCTGCAATTAAAACAGGGAAATATACCGTTTGCTAGTAACAGTTTTCCTTATTCTAAAATCCTTATAACATAACCTTCCTTTTAAATTTTTCCAGTTCTATATGCAGAAGTGGGTTCAGTACCTATAAGTGGCTTTAACTTCGGCATAGTCATTAAGATCTTCCAGTTCTTTCGTATCACTTGCACAACATCTCTTGTTCTCCTATTAAAGGCAGTTACATATCTGAGCCTATTACTCTTTGATGGTAAATCTCTATTCATTGCCAAGACTGTGATTCCTGCAGCACTAAAAAAGACCCAGTCTTCCCTTCCCTACTAGTAACCTCACTCATAATTCCCTGCACCATCATCCTGTCTTATCCCCTTTCACAAAATCCAGTGACCATCTTGTCAGTCTGCTTTTTACATACAGTCTCATCAGTGTTAAGATTACTAATCCTAGTGAGCTGACCTTCGATAATTCCTTTGAATACATGTGGAGCATGCATGCTATTCCAGTGATTGTACCTATTAACATGTATCTGTTTCTTATGGGCACTGGTGTTCAAAAGTCCCAGATTTTTGTCTATTCTTCTATCTAAAAAAGTAATCTGTTCTGTGGAATAATTCAGTTTGAATTTTAGAAAATCTGTAGTCCCATCCAAATACTCTACATAGCTTCTAAGGGTTTCCTCATTGCCCCCCGATATTAAGAAACAAGTCATCCACAAAGTGTTTGTATAATAAAACATTAGCATTCAAGGGATTATTGTTACTAAATACATATTCATTCTCCCAATGCTTTGACTGCCAAATTTGCATAGGCTACAGCAGCTACTTGTAAATAAGATTGTCCTTCAAAAATAAATATGTTCTTTGTAAGCACCATCTCAGTCAATTGACAAATGTTCTCAATATCCCTACCCAAGATATTAGTATTGATACACAAATAATCACATTTAACATATACTGGTTTGGGATTACAGTTAATAGGGAATTGATATCAAGCTTTACCAGTAAAAAGCTCTCAAAAGTATTATCACTATACCAGTCAAATAACTTAAGAAAGTTGCCAGAATCTTTGATATAGCTACAGCAACAAGTAAGATATTTACTGAGAATGTTGTGTATATAAGTAGACAAAGGTTCAGTGACCCAATCCCTACCTGAGCCAATAGGTCTTATAGGAGGGTGGGTCACAGTTATGTATATTTTGGGTAGAGCTTAAATCAAGGGAATCACTGGACATGAAACAGTAAAAAATTGAATAATTCTAAGGAGATGTCACCTTGCAACTGCATCTCGTATACCACCATATTCACGTCTGCCACATCTTTCTTAATATAAGCAAAATCAACATATTTAAAAGTATTGGTGTCTGATAAAAATTCACACATACATCGAGTATAGTCATCACTATTTAGGATGATGATCGTTTCTCCTTTGTCAGCTTCTTTAATAATTGTATCATGTTTAAATTGTAAACAATGTAGTGCTGCATTTTTGCTCATACGCAAGGATATATGTCTTATGCTTCTCTTTTACATCATAAATGGTACTCGGCTCCAGCTGACATAAGACATGGAAGGTAGGAATGACAAGACAACTGTTAGGAATAAAAATATTAGATCTCCTACAAACATTCCTATTACAAGCAAACGAGTCCTTAAAAATAAGTTTTAAATTCAGACTTCTGAGAAACATTTTAAGATCAGTCAATGCATCAGTAATAGTGTCTGTCCAACTAAGTATAAATTGCAGGCCCTTGCTTAATAGTTCAATATCTGCCATTGTTAAAACGTAATTTGAGAGGTTGAGAATATTCTTTATACCTGTGTTAATTACTTTTGCTGGTTCATTTTGTTCCAGACCTGTAGGCTGTTGCTCTTCTTCTTCAATTAATTTGTTATTGAACACTGTTGCAATCTCCCCATCAATTGAGTCATTGGTTTTGGATCCACCCTGTCTGGTAATTTTGGCATTACAGTCCTCATGGTTTTGAAAAAAGCCTTGCCATTATGGGGGGGCCCACATTTAACTGTGAAGCAGATGTATTAGCCAATCCCTCAGCAGAAGTGGACTGTTCATTCTCATTGGACACATTAGGCAAAGATGGTCTCTGGTTGGTTAAACCTTCAGAAGCAGGAACTACTGAAGCATTCAGAACAAGGCCATGGGCACCACTATATACATCACCTCAGATAAAAACAGTTCCTTACATAGTACAGAAATTTCATTAGAAAACTTGTCACATGAAAGCCTTCAGTGGCAGTGACTTAAGATCCTTGCCTTTGTGCCAGGTAATTGTAGCAACCAGACTGTGCTGTCTGCAATTGTAGACCCCATGGCTGTCTTAACCAGCAGTGGGACAACAGATCAGTTTGCCTGTTCTCTCTGTGGATATAAAAATAATCTTTTTGATAGAAAGAAATGAGAGAGTACATAAAGTGGATTTTCGTGTGGCCATTCTTTTAATCTCCCCTAAAATTTTGGGAGCTGACATACAGGAGAATGTAGATTCCTTTTTGAAACCCTTTGAACTAATGTCAGGAGAACAAGCACTTCCGGATTTAGTTGCCATTTGTGAACTCAAGGACACACACAGTGGTTCCATGGCCATGCTGCATAGATTGCAAATATAAGTTCTGTCTTGCATGCTTATATATCAACTGGCTGTCATACTTTCTGTAATTGAACATATTTTGACTGCAAATAGGGTTTATTTCCAAGACCTTGTAACCTTCTAGTTAATGTGGACTGGGATCTGCGATAAGAACCTGTCTCCATGGATTATTCAAGGCACCAAGTGTGCGGTCCTACCTTGTATCCAATGCATTTGTCATCAGGGCCCACATAGAAGAAGACAGATCAGTGTGTCTTCCCACATTCATACAGGCCACAGTGTGTCTTCCCACATTCATACAGGCCACAGACACTCAACTGGATTTCTGCAGCCAAGGAGGGTACCACAGGAAGCCTGGTTTGCAGAGAGTCCTGTGATTTGTGGACCAACTACTGTGATAATCCTGGTAGATCCACAATGACAGTGCCACATTCTTGGCATCATTATGCTTCTGGACATGTGACCTAGTGTAGTAAGGAAGCCTTTGGTTATCAATCAGATCTCTGTCAACACTCAGTAAAGCCGGATCTCTACCTCTTCTACTTTTTCATTGGTAAAAATGCCTTGCTACTTTCCAAAGCCACCAGGTCTCCCATAACCATTTTTATATAGGAGAGACACAGATCTGACCTTTCCTATTGGCTGTTCATCCCAAGTTGTTCATGAAATGAACAACTGTAAGTGTCTCAAAAGCTGCTCCTATCACTCTACATCACTGAATGTGTCATCAGATGAGGATAAATATGGGTTCCTCTCGGACTGATGGCTGCTACAGATTGTTTCTGGCATCCGTAAATGCCCTGGGAGTCATTAAGGAAGCACCAAAAGCTGACAGTGATGTTGACCCACTTAAACATGAGAACTTTCTTGTGGGGGGTTAAAAATTAGAATGCTCCAGAAAATATCTTTCTGAACCAGTGATCGTTCTTGTCCCCTAGGTAAAGAGAAGCATTAAATAATGAAGTGTTACTATCCAGAAATATCAAATTTTGATATGTTCACTGACCCTAGAGATATCTGGAATTATTCCTCCAATACCTACTTCAGAAGAATCTAAAATTATAATCTGCACCTGTGAAGTACAAAAGGAATCCTTTTTGCAACTCTTTTATTTAACATTTCTACAAGAAATGACCAGGCATTGGAACAGAGGAACTGCATTTGTCTTTGGCCTGAGGAAGAGATTTAGATGAAAACTACATTTTGTAAGCCCCTCCGTGCACCCATTCCAGTCACAAATATGCATAAATGCATTTTTACTTGTTGAGAGAAGTGTAAATTTATCCTAGCCAACGTTACCTTCATTATACGCAAAAGCAAGAACTGTGGTGTGTGTGGGGTGGAGGGGCAGATTTGAAAGGACAGCGGAACCCAAACAGTTACTTGTTGAAATAATCTGCCCAGTGAAGGTGATGACCTTGTAATCTCCCAACCTGCTGCAAGATGACCCCTTCCAAAAAGCCTGTCCTAAAAGGGTCCTCTCTCTACATGAAATAACATTTCCTGAAGGCAGTAGGTTCCAAGAAAAAAATGAAGTTTCTTTAGTTTTAGCATTGAACTTTAAATCTGAAAACAGTTATTGTCTGCTTTAGCGTCAGAAAGTCTCCTGAGGAATACAAACATTTCTAACTTCTGTAGTCACATTCTGAGAGTAATGCTACCCTTTAATTTATGCCTGCCTTTTAGACATTCTTCATAAACTGTGACATTAAAGAAAAATACACTGTTGGTCATACTTGTCATCATGTGGACAAAGTTGAACCAGTTGTCAGGGACTTGTGGACACACAGACAGTAATCTAGCCTTTGACCATCACTTGTCTACAAAAGTGAGGAAATAATTCTATGTTGCACAACTTATAAACAAAGGTATAGCATCCAGGTCCAAGGTAGACATTGTTCCACTGTATATGGCATTCATTGGACCCATGATTGAGTACAATTTCCCCTTTGGTATGTACCTAACATTCAACGTATGGAATGTCTACAGAGGTTCCTCACTAAAAGAATACAGGGTCTAAGTAAAATGCCCTGTGTAGACCACCTCAAGGTCCTATCCATGTATTTTGTCTCCTACAAGCTGTTGAGGGAAGATCTATGCCTGGCATACAGGCATTGTCAGACCCCACTTTCATGGACATTCCCCATATCCACAAAACAAACAGCACCAGAATTACCAGTTCTAAAGACTTAAACCTTGCCTGTGATATAAATAGCTGCAATTAAAACTTCTGCTAGTAAAAAAATAAAATAAAAAAATAAAAAACTAAACGAGAAGTAGAGCACACATATATGCAATGCAACCCACTGTGGTTCTTTAAGCTTTCGTTCCTTTATTCAGTATCAGAACTTCGTCAGAATGGATCAAATGTCAAGGGACAAGAAATATAAAACAATAACATTCTCATGAATATTACTAAGTACTAATATGAACCAGTGGTGACAAGTAACATCATATACAGAAATGCATATGCAACACATATATGTTAAACAAACAGCTCAGCTACAACCACTGCTGAAGTAACATTAAAAATTCTTTTACAAGTGGAAAATTATGTATTGTGAACTGATATGTTACAGAAATTAATACTGATAGTGATGAATAACCCAGTGAAAAATTATTTACATAATGGTGTACCATAAAGAGTCAGAATAAGTGCACTTATGAAGTGAATAAAATTATTGTTATTGAAACCATTTAAGTGCACAACGTATGTTGAGAGACACATTCAAACCTGGAAAGAATTCCGCCCTCAACCTTAATTGCCATTTTAATTCCTGTAGTTGTAATTTACAATCAGCATCACCAAAAAATCCACTTGTTCTAAAACTATGAATTTGAAAGATTTAAAATCATTACATAAAGAACTGTTTGCTGAGTGCATTTGCAAAGTCGTTATTTCTAATAGCTCCACAATGTTCTTTAATCCTGTCACTCAACCTACAGACAGTTTTGCCAACATAGAAGTGTGAGCAAGTGGAGCAAACTGCACAATAAACCACCATAACAGAATTGCAATCATATTTTTTCTTGAAAGTAACTGTGATGTTACAGTGTGGAAAAGAGTATGAATCACAAATAAGAATATATTTACGACAAACGCATTTGCCACAATTGTGCATTCCTTTATGAAAATTATCCTCCTCAGTGGGTGTTAACAAAAACTGGTTGTCATTAGATTCAAAAAAGGATTTTAAAGTTTTAGGTCTCTTATATGAAAATGTGGGTTCAGAACCAGTTTTCGTACCATTGTTAGGATCACACCTTAAAATTTTCCAATTAAGTAAAACAAATCTTAGACTGTCCAGATCAGGACCTGCTGAGAGACGTATGTATTCCAGAGACTACCCAGTTTCTGCAGCAGGCTGCCCATCCATGTGAATCCAAGTTTCTCCCTAACCCAATTCAAGTGTAACTTGTACAGTTAGATGGGGAACAAGAAATTCATCCTTGGCTTGGCACCTATGTCTTTAATGGACACAGGCAAATGTAATTGGTTCATCTCCCGGGGCCCTGCTTGTAAGTCTTTCATCTCCCCTGCTTACACTTATCAGTGGAACCAGAACTTGTCAGATATTTGGGATGCATGGCTAGGCTTAAAAAAGTCCTTCTGGTCATTAACCTAGTAAACACCTATAAGCCTATAAAGTACACACTTATAATATTAACTACTTTTTAACTTTGCCATCTGAATACATTACCTTCAATGAAATGTAGCTTAGTGAACCTATCTCTGCTACAAAGCTATGAATAGGAAGAAGCAAGATTCAAGGTGGTAACAGCCACAGCAGAATGTGTGTTTTCTTTAACAAATCAAATAACTTAATTTCTTTGTCTAGCAGTACAACAGTATCAATTGTCTAAGTTTTTGTTCTGATTCTGCAAGAGTGATTTAAAGAAGATGTTCTTAGTGTTTCACTGTTGTAGTCATTACATTTGGGTAATCTGCTTGCAGGTTGCCCTCAGTCGGCCTGATTAACAAAGTCTTGGGTCCTGCGTCTGTTGCTGTCCCTTCTTCCATGACATCAGGGGTATAAAACATGCAGCCGATACCATTACATCAGTCTTTCTTGCCATGCGGTGCCTGAAGCAGAAGCAGTTCGCAAGCGCCGGTCGGCCAACTCCTGAAATTTTTGTTTTCGAGTTTCAGAACCAAAGTCTTCAACTTAAAGCTAAGGACTCCTTTGGGGAAACTTTTTCTTGCTCCTTTCTGATGTCAGTAAAAGTTAATAATTGCATTACTTGTGGAAAGCAAATACCTCATAAAGATTTTCATTCGTACTGTATTCCTTGCCTAGGCCCTGACCATGACGTACCTTGCTGTCAGTTTTGTGCCTTATTTAATCAGCGCACTATCCGTCATTACATTTTTGCCTCTAAATATTTCGGTTCTCTATTTAATTCTCCAGAAATGTCGGTTAGCCATTCGACTACCGGGTTTCTGAAAAAACGCAAAGATAAAGACAGAGACAGGCCGCTGAGGTCCAAAACTGCCAACGATGCTTCTCCTAAGCCAATCGCCAGTTCGCTGGTACTCAGTGAGGTGTTTTTGCAGCCCTTGAAACCTGCTACTTCTGATTCACAGGGCTCTACTGAGACCCATTCGGAGTCCGGTATGCAGCAAGATACTTCAGCTGTGGAACCCGCGGATGTCTCTACCTTAGATGGGTTCGGAGCTGCTGTGCAGGCACCGGCTTCTAAGGGTGTATTCAGGCCTACAGACTTGCATATTAAATTGACACCTCCTTCATTACTAAGGCCTAAATCTCGATCCATGTCTACAAAAGCTGACGCCCAGGCCACATGCTCAGGCCCCTATGCCTAAAAAACAAATGATAAAAATGGCTGAAGATCTAATAACTCTAATCAGGGGTAGTCAACCCCCCCCCCCCTCTAAGAGGCCTAGGGCTGAGCTTGATTATGAATCTTCTGATAAGGATTCTTTTTCTTCTGATGACCTGGATCTGTCCATACCTACTTATGAGGATTCTGATGCAGAGGATTCTATTCCCTCTGCTTCCCCTCCCTAGGATTTTTCTTTTGGGGAAACTTTGCATACTTTAAGGGATCATTTTCACTGGGAAAGCCAGGAATTTTCTGATTCAAAAAAGAGGCTTGGGGATTTCTTCTACCTCAGCATAGGCCTTTGGCTATACCTCCTGTACTAGATATTGTTGATGTTTTCTCAGAATCCAGATGTCCTTCAAGGATGCATCTGCAGTCATCACATATGGGTTGTCCTGCCTCAGGCAGCCCTTCGGTCGGCCGGATTCCAAAGTCTGGGTCCGGCGTCGGCCGATGTCGCCCCCTCCCCGATGTCACAGCGCCTGGGGTATAAAAGAGTCAGCCGACGCCATCTTCCCCAGTCTTTCTTGCCGCATGGTGCCTGAAGCAGAAGCTGTTTGCAAGTGCCGGTCGGCCAGCTCCAGCAAAATCGCTATCCGAAGACTTCAAAAGCTAAGTACCCCGTTGGGGACTCTTTCTTGCCTCAGCCGATGTCAGAAAAAGTTAATAATTGTTTAACTTGTGGGAAACGAATACCTCATAAGGATTTCCACTCTTACTGTCTCCCCTGCTTAGGCCCAGACCACGACATCTCGGCCTGTTCAGCCTGCGCTTCCTTCAACCAACGCACTCTTAGACGTCGGTCGGAGTTCGCAGAAGAGTTTTTTGGGGATAGTTTTTCATACGAAATGCCGTCGGAAACCCTGACATCTCATTTAATTAAGAAACGGAAAGACAAGGACCGTCACACGTGGACCGCGGTTTCGGCTGAAACCGCGGCTAGGCCTACCGCGAGTGTCTTGGTCTCGGCTGAAACCGAATCCTTGGAACTTCCGAACCTTGAATTAATACAACTGACAGCCTCGGTCCCGGAGGCCCCTACCGAGTCGGTTACAGAATTGCCTTCCGAAACTGGTGTATTGGAATCTTCCGACACCATACTGTAGACAGAGCTACACCAGCACGTGGTGCAGCCAGGCCTCCTGCATCCATGTCTATTAAGGCCTTCACCAGGGCTAAAGCTGCAAAGCACACTAAAGCCATGCCTCCCAGGGTTATTCCTCAGGGACCCTCTTCTAGTTCACAGATTCTAACCTTAGCAGAGGATCTTATCTCTTTAATTAGGGGCTCTCAGCCCCATCCGGACATTCCCTGCCTCCTGCTCATAGTAAACCTGACAAATACTACAGGGTTCCTGAGTCCCGCAAGTTCCTTTTCAAAAATCCTGTTGCAGATCCAGAGACTATGTCTCAGGGGCCCAAGGGTATTAAGGCTTCTACTGCTAAAAATCCTACCCCTTCTGACAGAGATTCCAGGGCACTGGATAGATGGGGTAAAAAGGATTATAATTCTGCAACCTTGGCAATCAGAGCTTTAAACTGCCAATTTTACACGTTAAAATATCAGCAAGATGTTATTGGACTGCTTAAACAGAAAATGATGTTGCTTCATGACTGTGTGGAAAATAAAGATTTACAGGACTTAATGCATTCTGCTGAACAAGTTGGAAAACATACTTTGCAATGTGGTTTTGATTCTTTAGGCTACTGTTACTGGGTCTGTGCTTAGAAGGCATGCTTGGCTTAAGGAGCAATCTTTGTCTGATCATGTTAAGCTAAATTGTTGGATGCTCCTTTAAATCAGGACCACCTGTTTGGCAACAAGGCTGAAGAAGTTCTTAAAAAGATGGAAGATAAAGCTAAATCTATGCAAACTGTTAAAGATTTTTTACAAGTGCAACCTCCTAGATTTAGTAGGCACTGGCCTGCTAAGAAATGGTCCTTTCCAGTCCTTTCAAGCAAAACCCAGACGCAGCAAAAACCCCAGGTTTCAGTCCCAGGGGACTCTCAGAACTAAGCAGTGGGGGGCCTCCACTTCCAAATCTGGAAATATCAAGACACCCCCCTATGGTAAACAGTCTCAATGACTTCCTTTCAAAATTCCCAAGCACATATCTTTTGACCGCACCTTCGGGGGGAAAGATTGCTCTTCATGCAAAGAACTGGGAATCATAACCCAGGACAAATGGGTTTTAAATAGTCTCCCAGGGATACAGATTTAATTTCCAAACATTGCCAACACCAAATGGGTGGCCAGACATGCCCCCCAATCAGTTGGCAGAGGCTCAAAAACAAGTACTTTCTCACTTAAGCATGGGGGCTATTCAACTGGTACTAGAAGAGGAAAAGGGACAAGGTTTCTACTCCAGACTTTTTCTGGTACCCAGAAAAGACAAATCATGGCATTCAATCCTGGACCTTTATACTCTAAACACCTTTCTGGAGATTCCAAAATTCAAGATGCTGACTCTTCACCAATTACTTCCTATGCTAAGCAAAGATGCCTGGTTGACAAAGCTAGATTTAAAAGAAGCATACCTGCACATCCCAATCAGGGAATCTTGCAGAAGATACCTACATTTCAAAGCAGGCTGCATGCATTATCAGTTCTCTGCACTGCCCTTTGGCTTGTCTACTGCACCCAGGGTATTCACAAAGTGCCTGGCTCCAGTTATTGCATTTTGCAGGCAAAGAAGTATTCAAATATACCCACACCTGGACGATTGTCTAATTCAGGCAGAAAGACAGGGCATACTTTTGAATCATCTGGCGTTTGTGAAAAGGGTTCTAACTTGTCTGGGGTACACCATAAACAAAAAGAAATCACAACTGGTACCCTGTCAACAAATTACATTCCTGGGAGCAAGCTTGAATACAACTTCCCAGATGGCTTACCTCACGCCAGAAAAGCAAATTAATTTGGTAACCTATTTCAAACAAGTGGCCACCAGAACCCTGCGGTCTGCAAGACAAAATACTGCAAGCCTTGGGGTTCATGGCCTCCTGCATTCTTCTAATTCCATATGCAAGACTGCATATGAGGAAACTACAGTGGTATCTAAAAAGCCTAAGGAGTCCACATTCTCACAGCCTGGAAACAAGGATTCCTATCATACCTTGCCTACGCCTAGAGTTCCTCTGGTGGGCAGAGGCCTGCCACCAAAACAAGGGACTACCATTCACACTACCCCCTGCTACCCAAACCCTAACAACAGATGCATCAGATTATGCATGGGGGGCTCAATTGGCAGGGAAGTGCATTCAGGGCAAATGGAACCCAAGTCAAATGCACCTACATATCAATCAAAAAGAAATGTTAGCTGTACAGAATGCTCTGACAGCCTTCAAGGACTACATTCTTCAGGACAACTAATGGTAAAGACGGTCAACACCACAGTTATGTGGTACATAAACAATCAGGGGGGGTACACATTCCTACCTCCTCTGCAGACTAGCCATGGCATTATGGAACACAGCCTTGAGCTACCAAGTGCACCTACAAGCTCAATTCCTGCCAGGAAAATTAAATACACTGGCAGATGGACTAAGCAGAAACCTCATGGACCCGCACGAGTGGAAACTGGAACCAAGAATTTTCAATATGTTGACAAGTGAATGGAGGAGCCCAGACATGCATCTATTTGCCTCCCCCCAGAACTACCAGTTGGACAAGTTTTGCACAAGGACTCCCCACAAAGAAGCCTGGAAAGTGGATGCTCTGTCCTTCAGCTGGAAAAACCTATCAGTCTACTCCTTCCCCCGCTGCCTCTGCTCTCCAAATTATACTAAAAGTTAAACAGGACAAGCCAAGGATGATCTTGATTGCTCCAGACTGGCCGTGCCAACACTGGTACCCCTTCCTGTGCAGTGTGTCACAGTTATCTCCATGGCACCTGCCTCAGACCCCTTTCCTGCTGTCCCAGCAGGAGAACCAAATTCTGCATCCTCAGCTTCCAACATTGAACCCTGCAGCCTGGCTAATCACTTAAATTCACCCTTAACATCCCTCAGCAAACCTGTGATGGATGTCATCTTAGAGGCACGGAGACCTATTACTAGAAAATCTTATGCTGAAAAATGGAAAAGATTCTGTGCCTGGAACCAATCTCAAGAGTTGAGCACAACAGTGCCCAATTTACCTCAGATTTTGCAATACTTAACTGAGATGCTTCACAAGGGCCTGTCTTTTTCCTCCATTAAAATTTACGCCTCAGCCATTTCAGCTCATTATAACACAGAACCTCCCCTCTTCTCTCATCCTCTGCTCAAGCAGTACCTCAGAGGGGCCAAAAACTTGAGACCACCCAGGAGAGCTCTGACCCCTGCCTGGGACCTTAACTTTGTATTGGAGAAACTCACTCTACCACCTTTCGATCCAGCTGCTACTGCAGACTTAAAATTTCTTTCTTGGAAAACAGGTTTCCTTTTAGCAATCACTTCAGCTAGAAGGATATCTGAATCACACGCCCTTATAGCAGTGGAGCCTTTCATCATCTTTCATGCGGATAGGGTGTCACTCGGATAGGGTGTCACTCAGGACCAATCCATCCTTCATGCCCAAAGTGGTATCCAGTGTGGCTCTTAGTCCATTCATTTGCCAACCTTCTTTCCCAATCCACAGAACAAAGGGGAATGGATTCTGCATTCCTTGGATGTGCACAGGCAACTTAGATTCTACTTGGACAAGACTAAACTTCGAAGAAAATCTGAACAACTGCTGGTAGCATTTGCTGCAGGGCAGAGGGGAAGGCTATTTCAAAACAAACCAATTCTAAAAGGATAAGCCATTGCATTCATTTCTGCTATAAGCACCATGGAAAACCTATCCCCCAGGGGATCAGATCTGACTCCACCAGGGCTGCATCTATATCTGCAGCCTTCCTCAGATGTGTTCCTACCAGAGACATCCTAGAAGCTGCTACCTGGAGTTCTGTACATACTTTCACCAAGCATTATCATTTGCCAATTTTCCCTAGAGCTGGCTTTGCAACTGCTGTCTTGCAGGGTCTTATAGCTGGCCCTAATGCTATATAAACTCCTCCTCCCCAACCATAGATTTGGGAATCTACCCAAATGTAATGACTGCAACAGTGAAACATGAAAAACATAGTATAGTTGTGTACACTTACCATAAATGTAGATGTTCGCGTGTATTCACTGTTGCAGTCCTGGTTACCCTACCTCCAGTCCACTAATCTCTTCTGGCTATACCTCTACTTTCCTTTACTATGCTTAAAAGCCTTTTTGGTGTATTTGCTTTTTGTTGGAGGTATATCTTTGTATTTTTATGTTTATTTGCTCCCCATTAGGGGGGCACCTGATATATGCGGCAAGAAAAACTGATGTAATGGCGTCTGCTGCATGTTTTATACCCCTGATGTCATGGAAGAAGGGACAGCAACCGACACAGGACCCAAGACTATGTTAATCAGGCTGACTGAGGGCAACCTGCAAGCAAGATTACCCAAATGTAATGACTGCAACAGTGAATACACTCTAACATCTACATTTATGGTAAGTGTACACAACTGTACTTTATTGTGGTCAGACACATTGTAAATCCTGTCTGAAGAAGTGAAGCCATCATATTCTGAAAAACAAAGTTTTATGACTTAAGTCAAAATATCTGTGCCAGAGGAGAGAGGCTGAAAAAAACAGTTGTAGAAGGGAGAAAATAATTTCATAAAACACTGAATCCCTGATTGGTGAGCATACTACTCTGATAATCATGACAGATCCACAATTACACTACTACAGTCCGTCTAAGGAGGAGTACTGATTGGCTAACAAAGGCTAAAACTACAGTCACAATAGCAAAGAACAAAGCATTAGAGGTACTCTACCACCTTCTGGAAAATGACTCTTCATGTGGCACAAATTAACTCATATCAGACTGCAAGGCATCATGAACCCTTCATAAGCGATGCCAGCAGTAATCTATTCAACAGTCAACAAGACATGAAAAGTAGGAAGGACTACTACTAATAGCTTCTGAATGAAACAAAACTCATAGAAGCTGTACTGCCCAACACAGCTCATGGCAAAAAAGGAAGAAACGCCCACAATAGAAGATGTGTAAACAGCATTAAGGAAAGTAGCAGGCTCAGATTAGGTCGTGGAAAATATGATAAAGATATTGGGAGATTTATGGGAGAAATTACTCCAGAGGGTACTCGCAGCAGTAAGGAGTGAAGGACATATCACAAACTGGAGAATATATAAGCTTTCAAGTGCCAGTGCACAAGAACAGAGGAGATGTTCACAACTACAGACAGTATAGAGATATCAAACTCCTGTCATACTGCATAAAAGTGCTGAAGAGGGTGTTAAACGAATACTCACAGAAGTAAGATGGGAGATGAGCAGTTTGATTTCAGAACAGAAAACAGCACAGCCAACCTGATGTTTGCAGTGAGATAGCTGAGAAGAAGCTGGAGATGAAGAGAGTGCTCAACTGTGCATTCCTAGACTTGGCGAAAGCATATGGTAATGTCCTAAGAAAGCCTGTGATAATCTGAAGTCCCAGAAATATTGGCAGAATTAGTGCAGGCTATGTAGAAGGGCCCAATGACACAAGTGGCTTACCAAGTTCGCTGATGAATGCAAAGTGGGTGCAATCATTGAAACACAAAATGATGCCACTGTACTACAAAATGGGCTTTCAGAGACAAGTGATTGGTGCCAAAGCCATGGGCTCAAACATAATGCAAAAAATGTGTTCTCATCCTCTTCGGTAAAGGTGAAGTCCCAGCAAATTACAGCATTAACAATACCCCCAAGTTCAAACCCAGTGGTGTGAGACTTGGGAATGCAGGTTGATGGCAACCTTAACTTCGATCATCATGTATCCACAGTGGTGAAGAAGGCCTTCTACCTTACCCATCTCATATGTAAGGGAATAGCATCCAAAATGAAGGAAGTTATAACTTTTCTGTAATCATCCCTCATCAGGCCAATAAGAGAGTACAATGCTGCCTTCTGTATGTACCGCACCAGACACCTACACCAGCTGAAGAGACCTCAGAGGTTTCTCACCAACAAAATTCAAGCTCTTCATCACATGATCTACATGGACAGACTGGTGGCATTGTCACTATACTCTGTATCATATGGATTGCTTAGTGGTAACTTGTGCCTGGCATACACAGCAGTCTCAGACCCTGCCTTAATGGAAGTGCACATCTGCAAATCTAATGGGACAAGACACACTGTCTAGAGACCTTAACCTAGCCTGCAACATAAACAGGACTTACTGGAGAAACAGATACGTCTCCCAGAGCCTGCCACTCCTCTGGAACAAACTCTCATTTCAAGTTAAACAAAGCTTCTCAATGACCCTATTTAAGTGCAATTTGCACAATTGGATGGGAAACTGTAAATTCACCCAGGTAGTTCACCTCTGTCCCTCTTGGATAGGGGCAGTTGGTGCTGATCATAAATTTGCATGCTAATGTAGACAATTTCTCTCGGTATATGAGGAAAACCAGGGTAAAACATGGCTAGGCTTGTAAAGGCCATAGGGCCAATAGCCTAGTAACCTCCTTTGATCCTAAGAAGTGCAAACTGTGTTTGGACTCGCAGAAGAGTTCCCAGTTGGCGTGGGTGTACATCAGGGTTTAGTTCTGGTGATGGACTTCATTAGCAAACAGGTCAACAAAGCTGCTGTATGCAGATCATGTGGCATTACAAGCAGACTCTGATCAAGAACTTCAGCAAATGATAGAAGAAAGGAATACAAAACTGAAGGCACATATAATGGACCTGAGTACATACATGGGAGTTATGGCAGTAAACGGGGAAAAATTAGAAGAAGCTGAAAAATTGAAACAGATGAGAAAATAGTGGAATGGATTAACAGCCTCATATATCATATATTTGGGAGTGGTGGTTGAGGAGAAGGGAAGTCTGAGGATGTCAAAGAAAGAATCTGAGGGGTTTCAGCCAATTGGTACAAAGTATCAGTGTTTGTGTTTCACAGAAGAATGCCAAAGAAGCTGAAAAGTAAGATATTCAAAACAGTGATATGACCAGTAATACTAAATAGTACATAAACCTGGGCAATGAAGGCAGAGCAACTGAGGAAGCTACAGGTGATTGAGATGAAGTGCCTGAGATGGCTGACAAGATGCAGACTATGGGACATAAAATGAGGACTTCAGAGCAGAAGCCACAGTAGCTCCAACTGCATTGAAAGTCAAAGAGAGCAGAGTTTGGTAGTTTGAACACGTAGGAAATCAGAAAACAATCTGGTAAAGAAATTTTGGAGAGAGGAAGAAGTCAAGAGAATTTATTTGCCTTTGTTGACCAGGAAAGTCAGACTGGGAACCACTTATTTTCAAAGGAGGTCCAGGGAGAATCCTTCACAGTACATTACCTCTTATATAAATAAGTGAATTTCAGACAAATCTCAGAAAAACATCACTACATTTCTCAGAAAAATAAAACATAATTGTAAGACAGTGTATACAGTAAAGTATTTGCATCAACAATTATAAGTCTATACAGTTATTGTAAATCTAACATTTTGCAAGAAGTAAATGGATGTATGTTTTAGAAGGAAAACATTGTAAAGACATTTAGTGGTCTTACATTTCAGTACAGAAGGGTTTGTAAAAAGTTCAGGAGATGTAAAGAAGTAAGTTATAAAATTATGTAGGATGGGAGATGGCATATGACAGAGAGGGCAGGTTCTAGAATTGGGGCTGTCTAGGCTGTCTGTTCTAAATTGGTGTATCTGGAAGGTTTATAACTTGGGTTTACAGGGAATGCATGAGAGGGGTAGAGAGATGGATGGGGCAGTTAGAAAAATAGATGAAAAGTGGTATTTAAGAGGGGATGGAGAGTTGCATTTATAAAAATGTACAGTAGGGAAAGTTGTTAGGGTGTGTAATGATTGAAGTACAGGAGGGCAAAAAGTTAGTGATAAGTAGTAAAAAGCATTTGCTGTCATTACAGGTCTCAACCTGGTGATAAGCATGACTAAGGTACTGTTTGAGCTGAATTTTATAGCGTGTGTGCTTGCTAGTCAATTTTACTTGTTTAGTGATTATGTACCAGATTATGGAGATGTAACAGGAGTATAGTGAGTCCCCTGATTAATTTATTTGCTTTGCTTTACTAGTTCTTAGCAGAAATTGATCACCAGAATGGTGGACCCTTGCGGGGGGGGGGGGGTATGGTAATTGTATTGGTTTTAATGCAGGACATTTTTCAGGATGATATATCAATTTTGTATGCCATAGCTAGATGAGAGTATGTTAAGTAGTTGAGCTCTAGCCAATTTAACTGTTTTAAGGCTTGGCAGAGGTGAGTTTGGTAGCAAATTTAACCACTTTGTTATAATAGGAGGCTAGTTGATATTTTTGTATGGATCTTAAGTTTGTAAGGTTAAGTAAGAACAGGGGTGGAAGCAAATTGGATGAGGCTAGGGTGGTTCTTGCTGGGTCTGTAAACCATATTGACATATTTCAGTTGCAGATATTATGTATCACTTATGATCTCTCCAGTCAAGCATTACAAAGCTCATTTAATTCCTGCTTTCCCTTAAACCTCATTTCTCCCCCTCCCCCAAAACATTATTCTGCAGGTATTGTTCCCACAATTCATTTTGTTCCAAGTAATTTGTTCCTACCCTTTTCCAAAAATCCCACTTCCAGTTGTTTTATTTCTGTTACTATATTCACTACTTCTAGTGCAGTTGGTTTACACTTTGATTTCCATTTTCTAGTAATTGCTTTTTTGGCAGCTAACAGAATTAAACTCAGCAAGGCCTTACTATGTTGGAAGAATATCTTAATCAAATTTAAGATTGTCATACATCTAGCAAAGAGATGGATGGATTGCATGAGAGAAGACCTACAATTGGGCATGACCATTGAATGAGGTAGGAGAGTGACATAAAATCGAGAAAGATGGCAACAGATGACACAACACCCCAACTCCATGTAGAAAAGGGGTTGATGATGATTCCTCAGGTAATGGTATGCATTCTAACTGAAAGTGTTTGACCATCAGTTTAATGAATTATGTTTCATAGTTTCAGTACTATACTATCTGCCCTGGGGCATTTGTAAGCCTAGCCATAGTGATGTGGCTTTTGCCACCCCATGAAATGGTACAAAAATGTACAGAATAAATCTAGAATACTGTGCCTCTGTCTAGTAGTGACACAATGAAGGTCCCCTTATATAATAGAATTAGTTTACTGTGCCCCTGTCTAGCAGTGACACAGATGTGACCCCTGGGGTAAACTTTCGATCTCCCATCCACTCATCAAGATTTCTCTTGAAGAGAGTCAGTGAGGGGCTCTGCCTAATACAAACTGGGATCCTGTTCCAAAGCATGGGAAGCCTCTGGGTTATGAATCTATCCCTCCAGCATGTCCTATTCATACTTGTGCCGAGGTTTAAGTCTTTAGCTCTCGTGGTCCTGATGGATTTGGATTTTTTGAGGTGGAGCATGTCCATCAAATCCTGATTGGACATGGCCTTGTACATCAGGCAGAGATCACCTCTGAGCAGGCGGTATGCTACTGAATAGAGCTGAAGTTTCTTTAGTCTGGCAGAATAACACATATGTTGGAGACCCTTGATCCTTTTGGTGAGGTACTTTTGTGGTCTCTCCAGCTGTTGCAAGTGCCGGGTGAGGTACATACCAAATGGGGCATTGTACTCAATCATGGGTCTGATGAGGGAGGAATATAGGGGTACAATGACATCCTTGGATCTGGATGTGAATCCCTTCATGATGAGGTGTGCAAGGTAGAATGTTTTTCTAACCACTTTGGCAATGTGGGTGTCAAATGAGAGGTCGCTGTCTACTTGGGTCCCTAGGTCTCTGATTACTTTTTCCGTACTCATTGGGTTTCTGTCTATGTGATAATTTGTGGGTACTTTGTTTTTTCCAAAAGGGATGACTATACATTTTTTTTGTGAAAGTTTAGGTCCTTGGTGGAGGAAGCAGTGACTCCTTTCTCCCACTTCATAAAATGTTTCACTACCTTCTGATTCAATTGATAGGTAGAGGAGGAGAAATAACTCCTTTTGTAATGAGAGTTATTTAAACTCAACAGTAAAGCAGATTTGATGTTTAAAGAAGTATTTAAATAATTTTCCCACAGTTTAATTCAGAAGTGCTGTTGTTCCCTATCTCATTACTCTGAATAGTATTAGAATGGCTGCATTTGTTTGGAGAGAACATGGACCTCAGTTTCCTGAGCAGATTTGGAAACTTACTGAGACTGACTTGATCCTAAATTATTAAAAAAAAAGTCTTTATCTTCAGACATAGTGAAAACAACTTTCTTCTAACCTAGCTATCTTTATTTTTGAGAGATTTAGACATAGTAAAATCTTTAAACACATCATGACAAAAAGAGCAGATGATGTTTAAGTATAACTTTCTAAAAACATTTAGGAGAGTATTCAATGTTGTTGCACCTAAGTGTAGCAGCAATTTATGCTGACTGTGAGACTGAGGAATATTTGGGATCAAGGAATTGTCCCTTTCCACAATGTAATATGATCTTGGATGTGTTATATGTAATTAGCAAGTGGTGCTGGAGGGGGTGCAAGTGGAAAAACATATTATAGGATAGGGCACACTTCATAATTTTGGCCTATGCTACACAACATTGATGTGATAGTGAGGAAAAGAGTGTATTCAGACAGCAATTAAATCAGGTCAATAGGAATTTGTGTTGATAATGGGCAAACACACCCCTTGAGGACTGCCTGGGGTCTACATGGCTGGGGCACATACCTCTCAACCTGGAAACATAAAAAATCCGGCCAAAGGCCCATGAAAAGTAGATACAGCTGGTCAAAAATTGGAAAGTTGAGTAACATAAAATTTACATACATAATCGTGTAACCCAGCCCACTCCAATGAAATTGTGGGATACCAACATGAAAAATGATGTCACTAAATACTGGCAGTCATTTGAATTTCAGACTTCATATCCTTCAGAAAATTACATAGTAATGCGAAACATGCTATTCTAGCAACTATCTGAGTTTACAAGAGCAATATTTAAAATCTGTCCCACCATTATTTTTGGCTTTGTCTAGATTTCCTGCCCTGAGAAATTGACAGGTATGGCAAGAAGCCATAAAAATATTTTAATCTTGCTGCTTTATAAATGTCAAACAAATACTAACCCTTGGTTGTAGATAATCACTAGCCAGATGTGGATCATTGGTAAATTTAGGAGCAAAAATCATGGAACATCAAAGATGTTGATGGTGTTCTTACTGGTAAAGTTTACTTTCACCCCCCTTGCAGTCCAACCACTTACACAAATCATCTTAAGTCCCTCCTAATTCAAAACCACTATGATGGCTCTTCGCTATAAGAGGCTTAGCTTTGTTTGGATACCCTGACTTTGGACACCTTGCATGTTTTTCCATTTCACATGGTATCCTACTGTGTGTTCATCTACCTACAATGGCATGCTAATCTTATTGTACTCATGTTCAGTCCTGTGCATCATTTGTACTCATACATTTGCTGGGTGCATTTCTAACCAACATGGGTCAGACATTCCTTTAAGTCTAACTGTTAAGCTGTCTTGTATTTTTTGGCATTAGTTTTTACAAGATGCCAGTACTAAATGGACCGACTTTTTCTTCAGTAGCAACTGAAGGTGGGACCATAGTGATTTTTTTTTTCTGTGACTGAAACTGGGTGATCAAAGCAGGTCTTGATTAAATGCATTTGTGCAGTGATGATTTCATAGGTTTCTTTGTCATGAAAGTTAATTTCATGTGCTAAGCAGTGGGTATACACCTAAAGTAGCTGTTTATGGATGTCTGAACCCAAGTGGGAGGGCCTATAGGAAAGATTTTTGTCACAACACTGGGCACACCATGGCAGGGAATTTAGCTCAAAATGGCATCCGATGCCCTCCCCTGACAGCTGCAGTGTTTCTAATTTTGGGAAAGGGCAAAGCCAGGGTTTCAGAGCAAAAAATTACAATGAAGAAGTGTTATTTGAGTGCTAACAGGATTAGAAAACTGAAAATAAATAAAATTGCTGAAGGGCTTTCTAAAAGGTAGGTATTGCTTGTTGTATCTGTTTTCCCCTTATTAACCAGAGTACAAGTGCAGGAAGGTATGTTTTTTAGAATATACAAGTGCTTTATTTACTGCACACTGTTTTGTGGTTGCTGCTACTGTTTGAAGAACTGTCCCAGTAACCCGCATTACTGTTTTAGCTAACTGAAGACTAGGGTATTGCACATCTGGTCTGGAACGGAATAAAATTGCTGAACTGTTCCCAGGAAGTTTGAAGTTAAACCAACTCAAAAAGTATTGTTTCCTGTCTATAAACTCTGTCATTTACTGGATTCCGGCCATGGCTGACTTATTTGATCCTTTGCAAAGAAAAATAAAACTGCAGTCTGCAGACAGTTTCTAATATGCATTAACTCATTAAGGCATGCATACGCATTTTTTTAAGTTCTTTTTTTTACTTACTTTGAGGTTGAGCCACCAGAGAAAGTAAATTTTCTCATCCTGGGAGGGAGTGCAGCGGACACAGTTGGGCGCTGGGCAGATTGGGCTTGCTGTGCATTGCAGAAGTTGAACAACTGACCGCTCACTGCTACTTCAAATCTCAGTCCAAACAGATGGTATACACAGTCTGATGTCATAGTCTCTGACAGGCTGGCATTCTATGTCATTACAAACACACACATCCCTGCACGTTGATGATGTGGGATATACTGGTGATGCATGATGAGATCAGCAGAATGTCAATTTGTAAGGAAAAATAAAATTGAAAAAGTCAGGAACTGAAGGGGCCACTTGGGAATTTGTGGCATTCCATTATTTTGAGCAAACCAAAGGTCACGCATGGCAGATCCAGTGCACGGCTCAAACCAAAGCATCAGAAACCACAAACCGAGCCAGCACAGTGGTTAGGGTAAGCAGAAAACGTATTTTATTGTGGCATATTTAACCAAATAACTGCAAACTGGTTTCGGCCAACACAATGGCCTTCTTCAGTGCAAGAAGAAAAAAGTTAGAATAGTGCATCCTGGTATTCCATATATACTAGAAATTTTAAAGATATATACACATATAAAATCCTATGAAAATAAATCATAGAAAAAAATAATGAAAATAAAACAAATAAAAAATAATGATATAATGATGAATAACCAGTAGATGGGAGAAAAAAAAGCTAGTTCAAACCATGAAAGCCACCAATTTAAATCCATGTATAAATACATAATCAGCAAAATGCTTCATCCATATTCATTCAGCCCAGGTTTGAACAGAGCACCCAATCTGGTAATCCATAGTGCTTCCATGTTATTGAGCTCATCATGCCAGCCTGCCTTCATCATCCTTGGCAGCTGAATCTTATCTATAATTATAAATTGAAATTGAGCAGTTTGGGGAGTCAGAGTATGCTTATATAAAGCATTAGTTAGCTTTTTAGTTCGAATCGCACTAAGATGCTCACTAATGCGAAATCTCAGTGGTCTGGAAGTTTGACCTACATAGAATGAAGTGCATTTGCAGGTGGCCAAATATACCACCCAGTCTGAGCTGCAGTTACCAAAAATCCTAATGTCAAAGACCCTTGAGGTGTTAGCGCTGGAAAATTCTTTCATTTTGGCCATATACTTACATGCGCTACAGTGACCGCAGGGGAATGAACCAATCAGTGAATCCCCAAATAAAGTGGTTTGTATGGAAGTAGTTGGATGAAATTTCTTATATGTAAAATGTGAATTCATAGTCCTACCTCTGCGATACGAAAAAGCACATGTATCAGGTAGTATATCAGATAAGAACTCATGTGCTTTCAAAATACCCCAATGATGACTAACTATATTTCTAAATAAAGGGGTATTATTTCCATAGGTTACTGTAAATCTAATGGGTTGTGCTTGAGAACTGATGGAAGCCTCCTGTTCATGTTTGTATGTTAATAATTGGGATGTCTGACCTCATGAATGGTTTGTTGAAGACGAGATCTATTTATAACCCCTCTGAATAAATCTATCACAAAGATCCTGTTCACATTCCATATGGGATTGGGTAGATGAACAAATACATTTCATGCGTATAAATTGTGATTTAGGAATGTTGCTGATGATGTGACGGGGATGATTACTAGAAGCATGTAAAAGAGAGTTATACTGTGGAAACTTTCTATGCACGCTGGTAGCCAAAGTATGATCAGTTTGTCTGGTTATCTTTACATCCAGAAAGATAATCTCCTGGTATTGTGTCTCCAAAGTGAACCTGATACCCCATAGGTTGCTGTTCAAATATTGAACAAACTCATCAGCCAAAAGTATATCACCCCGCCACACCATCCAACAATCATCCAAATATCTCCTCCAAATATCCAATTCTGCCAGAAACTTGTTATTGCCAAGTCATATATATATATATATATATATATATATATATATATATTTGTTTGAAGAACCCCATAAATAGGTCAGCGTATATCAGGGCAAAAGATGCCCCCATAGCTGTCCCCCTGGTTTGCCAGTATATCTGACCATCAAAGAAAAAAACATTTTTGGTTAGTACATATTCAGTCATTTTAATTAGAAAATTGTTGAATCCAATTGAATAGAGCTTAGATTCTTATAACCAAAAAGCTATAGCTGTAAGTCCAGCCTCATGTGGAATACTAGTGTATAGGGAGGTGACATCTAATGTACAAAGCCACCAATCTGATTCTAGCTGAGTATCCTGAAGAATGTTCAGAAATTCAGTTGTGTCCTTCAGCCTAGACCTAATCCTAACCAATAACGGTTTAGGATAATAAGTAAGAAATACAGACAGAGGCTCCGTCAGAGAGCCTCTGCCTGAAACAATAGGTCAGCCTGGAGGACATGTAGGATGTTTATGTATTTTTGGCAACAAATACAAATATTGTGGAATAGGATTGGTGACCTTTAGTTGTTTACAAATATGTTGGTCTATAATCCCTTCTTCTGTGGCCATATCCAGGAAAGAATCAATAAATGATTTGAAATTCGGCGTCGGGTCAATTACCATATGCATATAAAACCTAGCATCAGATAACTGTTTGTTGGCTTCGGCAATATACATGACCCGATCCATAACAACAATACCTCCCCCTTTATCAGCTGGCAAAATAACAATATCGTGGTTGGAACTTAGTTCCTGTAACCCTTTTCGCTCCGAAGAAGTCAAATTATGTTTAATAGGGTGATATCCAGGGGAGAAATGTAGATCTTTGATTACACATTCCCTGAATATGGCCACATGTTTATCCATGGGTGGTTGAAATGTCGACCTCCCAAAATAAAAAACAGAAGATCATTGAGAGAGGTCAGAGTCTGCAAAAAATATTTTGAGGTTAATCAATCGGCAAAATTCATTTAATTCATTTACAAATGTCTGTTCAGAAACAAAGGAGGAAGGCACAAAATTCAAACCCTTGTTAAGAACTTTATTGTGATCCGAGGATAGTTCAAAGGAATATATATTGTGTACATTGTTGATTATTTGACTATCTTCTGTAGTAACTGTTGCAGACTGCAAGCCCCTTCCCCTATGTTTCCTGCCACCCCTGCGTTTCCTATATCTAAAGGGTCAGCTGATGGTTTATGCTTAGCTACTTGGGACCCCTGATTGGAAGGGCATTCAAAATCTGTGGCTGAGGAAGTATCCTCATCTGTAACACTGCTGGTAGAAAAATTGTTTTTCTTCAATATTGATCTAGGCCTCTTTTTCTTGTTAACTCTACTGGAAGAATCAAAAAATCTTACATTTCTCTGAACCATAAACGGTTTGCCCTTTTCATAGTCAAATCACGCTGAAACTTCTGCATTTTCTTTTTTAGCAACTGTGTCTCCAAATTGGCTAGGTCCTTAGCTAATTCCCTGACATGGTTGTGATAAAACTCTTCCTGTTCAAAAGCTTGTGCTTCCAAACAACTGTTATATACCTCGGTTGTCTGTAGTTCCACCATACGTTCATAGTATGAGACCAATGTGTCCACGAATAACATGGACGCATCATGTTGGGTTTTAGCCCAATCTTTGGTTAGTTCTTCATCAACCAAGCTGACTAAAGGTTGAATCCGAATTCTGAGTCCCCGAGGGGTTATATTTTTTAGCTTGTAAGCTTTAAATAGCTTCAAGTGCCAAACATTGGCTCTTAAGGCCCTCATGTTTTTTTGTGATTTTGTGAAACAAATTACCACATGCATACTTGGTATCCCCCACATGTATATTAGGGTTCCCAGAATCTGCAAGACTTAAGCCAAAGGCTTCCAAATTATCTTTGTCAGCTGCCAAACCCTGCAATATCCCTCTAAGATCCATATTATCAGGCATATCACCAAAGTTTGCAGGTGTAAAGAGACAACCACAATAGGTATATCTCAATGTCAGAATGAATGACCAAGTCCAAACTCAATGGACACTAAATATTAGCACAAATACACCTAACTGGATAAATATGTATGAATTAAATAAATATGATCTAATAACAAAAAAACACAATTATTTTTAATTGAGGATTGTATTGGTTCCTGTCAAGCAATAATATAATATCAAAAACAAGGCATTAACAAATTCGGTACCCTAATATAAAAAACACACACTGTATTGATTCAAATGACTATTAAAGATCACACATGCAGCCGACATTCGTCTCAGCTGCTGATCAGTAATGGCAATATCAAATGGTGTATGAATAACATTATCAAAACAAAGACCCCTTGTACCATAACAGCAAAATCCTAAAAAAAGTTTGTTATACCAAAACATGGTCGACAATCGTCTCTACCGCGTAGCCATAAATCCCATGCAAGGGACCAGTATTATAATGTTTTAATGGCAAATGGTCAATGAAAAAACACAAGTTCAAATTTAAACAGATGATAGATCTAATCATATATGAAAAATTGTTGTTCACCACTTGTTCAAATACCCATAACTGTTCAGAAGGATAGTGTATGTGATCAAAATATGGTCGACATACGTCTCTACCGTATATCAATAGGTCCGTTGCAAAGGACCAAAACACCATATATTATGGGTGGTAATAAAATATGAAAAACAAAGTCTAAACTAGAAATCCTATGTATAAGGGTACCAAAACTTGTTAAATGGAGCCTTAATTATAAAGTAAATAATAAAAAATAAAAAGTTGGTGCCTCAGACAAGTTCCTATAAACTAGAAGCCATCTGCCCACCTCTAATAATGCCAAAGAACCATACAATCCTGAATAAAAAGAAATGCGCTCCTCAAAGAGGAAGAAAAGTATATATATATTCTAAAGTCAAAACACACCAGTCAGATGTTCGTGCCTAGATAACCAAAAAGGTTCAAAGCTTAATGCGATTCATGTTCAATTCCCTGAAATTAATCCCAAAAACAACATGAAACTACCAAAGTATAATCACTAGCAGGAAGGTTAATAAATCAATAATGCAATCCCTGCGAAAAAACAGCTAGATGTTATGAATAAATCAAAACATAGTGTATAAAAAAGACAGCACAAAGATCTAACAACAATATCATAAGAGCTGTAAAAAATAAAGATGTTAATCAATGTCCAAAACATAACCCCAATCAATGAGGTAATCCAATATTAAATGAACATGTCCATGTCCCAAAATGGTCTGAAAAAATATACGCAAACGTTCGTGGGCCCAACCAAACATCAGGTCACTCCGTAGAACGAGCTGCGATATCCATTTCACTATTCAAATTTCAAACATAAATCCAAACCCGATATGATAAAAAGACCTTCAAATGAGTTGCCTAGATAGTCCCAGTCACATAAATCGCGAAGGTATGAGGCCAGTGAAAATAAGTGGCTCAACAAAAAGAAGCTCAAAATGGCATCTAACGTTGTTTATAAGGTAATAGATGCCTAGAGAAATGGTGTAGCTCAAATAAACAACACAAAAATACGAGCCTGGTGATCACCTCAATGGTCGATGTAAATCGCAATTTAAGAGCAAATGAAAAACAATGAATTTGAAGGTAATTCGAAGGTAATTCAGCACAGATCTGACAAATTCCACCACTAGTCAATAATATCAGAAAAAAGTCACCTTCATAAGCCCAGACTTCTAAGATAATCAAATGGTACAATAAACATGGAAAGCCCATAAGAAACCAGCGATGTATATCCAGCCACAAATCTTGCTGCCATTCCAACCAGGCATCCCCAGCGTGTAAACAGTCAATGTAGAGCAAACCAAAGGTCACGCATGGCAGATCCAGTGCAAGGCTCAAACCAAAGCATCAGAAACCACAAAATGAGCCAGCACGGAGGTTAGGGCAAGCAGAAAACTTCTTTTATTGTGGCATATTTAACCAAATAACTGCAAACCGGTTTCGGCCAATACAATGGCCTTCTTCAGTGCAAGAAGAAAAAAGTTAGAATAGTGCATCCTGGTGTTCCATATATACTAGAAAATTTAAAGATATATACACATATAAAATCCTATGAAAATAAATCATAGAAAAAAATAATGAAAATAAAACAAATAAGAAATAATGATATAATGATGAATAACCAGTAGATTGGGAAAAAAAAGCTAGTTCAAGCCATGAAAGCCACCAATTTAAATCCATGTATAAATACATAACCAGCAAAATGCTTCATCCATATTCGTTCAGCCCAGGTTTGAACAGAGTACCCAATCTGGTAATCCATAATGCTTCCATGTTATTGAGCTTATCATGCCAGCCTGCCTTCATCATCCTCGGCAGCTGAATCTTATCTATAATTATAAATTGAAATTGAGCAGTTTGGTGAGTCAGAGTATGCTTATATAAATCATTAGTTAGCTTTTTAGTTCGAATCGCACTAAGATGCTCACTAATGCGAAATCTCAGTGATCTGGAAGTTTGACCTACATAGAATGAAGTGCATTTGCAGATGGCCAAATATACCACCCAGTCTGAGCTGCAGTTACCAAAAATCCTAATGTCAAAGACCCTTGAGGTGTTAGCGCTGGAAAATTCTTTCATTTTGGCCATATACTTACATGCGCTACAGTGACCGCAGGGGAATGAACCAATCAGTGGATTCCCAAATAAAGTGGTTTGTATGGATGTAGTTGGATGAAATTTCTTATAATATGTAAAATGGCATGATAAGCTCAATAACATGGAAGCATTATGGATTACCAGATTGGGTGCTCTGTTCAAACCTGGGCTGAATGAATATGGATGAAGCATTTTGCTGATTATGTATTATACATGGATTTAAATTGGTGGCTTTCATGGTTTGAACTAGCTTTTTTTTCCCAATCTACTGGTTATTCATCATTATATCATTATTTTTTATTTGTTTTATTTTCATTATTTTTTTCTATGATTTATTTTCATAGGATTTTATATGTGCATATATCTTTAAATTTTCTAGTATATATGGAACACCAGGATGCACTATTCTAACTTTTTTCTTCTTGCACTGAAGAAGGCCATTGTGTTGGCCAAAACCGGTTTGCAGTTATTTGGTTAAATATGCCACAATAAAAGAAGTTTTCTGCTTGCCCTAACCTCTGTGCTGGCTCGTTTTGTGGTTTCTGATTCCATTATTTTGCCTTCAAAACCAGAAAATACTGGGTAATTTGGTATGGTTGAGAGGTATGATGAGGCAACAATAATAAAGGAGAGGACACTCTAGACTTCTGTCCAGCAAATGGTTTGTTGGTGTCCAACATGAGTCAGCATGAGCAAAACAGAGAGAGACGGTCTTAAGATAACATACAAGATTGACCAACATGCAACTTTGGTAGACTTCCTACTAGTAAGGAAAAGGCACTGGGGTAGAATCAGTGAAACAGTTTTCTGTCAGCATAAACCATTGATTGCCACAATCTGTTGCAAGGAGAGGTCAGAGAAGGCTCTAAGGTCAACAGAGACTAGGCTAAAGATCAGGAAGATGACTGAAGAAGAAAGCACAGTAGTTCAAGGAATTACTAAGGGCTCAATCATTTCAGGAAGAAATTAAAATAGGTGTAGTTGAAAATAATGGCTTCACCTCAAAACAGGATTTGTGAGGACAATAGAACATATATGAAGATGAGCAAGGTATGGAAATAAGGTACATAAGGAAAGCTAATGATGGAATGCAAAAGTCCAGGAAGTCATCAAAAGAAAGTTGTAGTGCAAGGAAAAGTGGAAGAAAAGATGGACCATGCTAAGGAGGATTTGCAATAGCAAAGCTCAAGGCACAGAAGGCAGTTTAATAATTTCTGGAAAGTGAATCAGTAGATGACACAAAGAAACTACATGAGGATGCAAGGCAAAGACATAAAGATAAAGAAGACATTCAGGCACCCTTGCCAGCAACAACTTGCTCACCAGTCCACAGGCCATCAAAGGCAGATGGAAGGAGTACTTACAGCAACTAAGTGCAGATTGGACAGTTATAGTGGCAGCAAATGGGAGAAATCAGCAGATGCTCAGAATTAAGACAGAAGGAAGGACAGCAGAACAGGTTAACAGCTTCAAGTATCTGGGAGGGGTGGTTGATGAGAAGGGAAGTCTGAATGAGGAGGTCAAAGCTAGAATCAGAATGTCACGGGTAGTATATGACAGAATGCCAAAGAATACGAAAAGTAAACTGTTTAACATCAATGTGACTAGTACTTTTGCATGGTACAGAGACTTGGGCAGTAAAGGCAGACAGTTGAGGAAGCTAGAGGTGATGCAGATGAAGTCCTTGAGACAGGTGGTAAGAGCACACTGTGGGACAGATGAAGAAATGAAGACATCAGAGCAGAAGTCACAGTAGCTCCCATTTGCAGAGAGTGTCAAAGATAATAGATTGCAGTGGTTCAGGCACAACTACAGAAAAGCAGAAGACAATCTGGGGAAGATGATTTGGGACAGACAAAAAGTAGACATGTTGAAATAAGGGTGTCCAGTTAAACAGATGGATTGTGAGAGAAATCCTGTGATAGTCTGACATGACTGTTGAAGAATGTAGGAGAGTGGCATTGAATCAATACAGATGGTGCCAGATGGCCTCATGTAGAAAATGGAAAAAAAAATGGGGTGGTTGATAGATATATTACACATATATAGGTATAACATATATATTTAAATTTGCTATTTCAGAATTTATATATGTAGATATTAGTATAGCTCTGTGTGTATAACATATATACGTACACATACATATACCCACATATATAATCATACATACAGATATGTATATATACATGCAATCATACATACATCTATAACTATTGGTGTATAGCAGAAATCAGTTTGTATGCATTAGTCAAGGCAGTACAAATGCAATGTTTCATGAGTGTTGTAAAATGTCAGTCTTACTGTCACAACAGAATCATATTTGAAGTACCACACCCGCGCAACAGAGGTGAGGAATGCTCACCACATACCCCTGCCCACTCAAGGATATCTTCAAAAGGTGAGGTGGATGCTTCAGCCTTTGACCCCTCCAGTGTGTGTGAGGCAGCCTGATAAGCTGTGAATAGGATGAACTTTAGGGTCTGGTTGAGGCAGCAGTTGAGAGAGTGTTGGACAGGCACTTGAACGCATGGCAAACAAGACTCACTGACTCAGCTTTGACCATTAAACTTCCTCCTTAAAAAATGGGAATTAGGGGTATATCCCTCACAAAAACAAAGTACCCCTCATCTCACACATTTTTCTCCTGCACAATCCCAATCCTAATCCTGTTAGTGTTACTTCTTTGTGCCCCTTGTTTTCTCTCTCCCCATCTCCAACCTTGGTTTCAATATAAGAACACCCATTAGAGTGAATGGAAGAAACCTAAGAACAGCTTGGGTAAGCTGCAGGAAGGGTATTCAGCTCAATGTAGGTTCTTGCAGAAAATCTTGAGATATCTGGTAGATATGCATCTGCAGCCTTCTGCCAAAATGCCCAATAACATTTGTGAGTGTAAGTATATACAGATACAACTCACTTTATGCCACTTCAAAAGTATAGAACTGCTGTGGTTGTTTCAATACTGGACTGAGAAATTCTGAAACTAGCACTCCTTGTTTGCATTTTGCTGATTTAAATATTGATACAGTGATGCTATTAGCTGATTACCAATATCCTGATGACGGGCAGGACTAGGAGTACCACACTTTGTTTCACACAGGAACACAGCCAAAATTAGTACAGTGTATAAAATTGCTAGAAACTTTATTTCAGTGGTAAATTATTTCCAAGAAGAGCTTCCGTGTATGCCACAGTTTTATTTGTTAATGTCCTCATACAGGCATATGCAGTAGTAGCCTGACAACCACCATAAGAAGCTACTTTGGATCATAAACCAAGATAATGAGAATAACTATACATCTGAGAAGTAGGCTGAATTTGCAACTCTAGACTTTTACAGTTAGCTGTACATTGAATGAAGTTGTATGAATAAATTAGTCAATGAAATCAAATCCACTTTTACTTTTAAAAACTCTTAACATGATAAAATGTGGAAATCAATTTTACATTCAATATGCGGTAGCGTTGTCGCATCACAGCAAGACGTTGTCGTGTTCGATTCTCAGCTAGCGCATCTTCTGTGTGGAGGCAGGCATGCATGAATGGGAGTGCCTTCGTTGAAGGTTGTGCGTCAAGGCTGGTAACTCGGCACGTAAAAATCCACTACCAAACATTAGCGGACCAGAGTTCCGCTGTGGCGACCCCTAACCCGGGATAAGCTGAAAAACACAACAACAACCTCATCAAACAAAAGGTTCATGCTATTAAAAGCTTTCTGTATACACCACAGCCCAGATTGCAAGTGACATTATGGATAACTGGAAAAGGATATTCATGCATTATTTGATGTGGAATGTAAATAATAGTGATGAAAGAAATGTTCTTTTTTTTTATATAAACATCTTTATTGAATTATCACTTGTGGCACAGGCAAATTTGCATTTATACAAAAGTAATAAAATTGTATTACATTAACAAACCTTATATTTTACATATATTGATATATATCATATAACCTACACAACATTACATAAATTATTAAATTCTTGCCCTTTTTTTTTTAATATTCATTCTTGGATTTTCTACTGCATTAAAATTAACATCTGCGGGTGGGAGGTGGAACAAAGCCTGGATGGTTAAGTGACAGCAGCAACTTTTCAGACTTCTGCATTTTATTACTATTTAAAAAGAAAAATAACATTTTGAAAAGGAGTTTACCATTACAAGAGTTCTATTAGTACTTATTTCAACATGCTTCTAAAGAATGTAAGGATTTTTTTAATATTTTCCAGTCAAAATATTCTGGAGAGTTAATAACTGCACATAAAACTCACACTTGAACTCCTCACTAAAAAAAAGACTTACAAGTAATATCTATGCTTCAGGAGCTGTTGTTAAAAATGGATGGATTTCAGGAAAACCTGGATAATTTAAAAGAAACCGTCTTAAGCCAACAAATATTCTGAATGAAATGATTCAGTGGCAAAAGACCCTGAGAGAGCCTTAACAGATGTTGAGGGAAGTCTTAAAAAAAGAACTGCAAATAGACTTTCTGTTGAAACAAACACTTGGTTGCAGAATAAACTGGGTGACCTTGGAAATAGAGAGTGGAGGTGTAAAAAAACAATAAGATTTAACAACTTTCATAGAGTAAATATGCCACTGCATGCTAATCAACCAATTAGATATATGATCAAATAAATTAAAGCATACAAACATTGTTTATAGGTCATAAACCTTTTAAATAATTCATTAAATTTAACAAAGTATGAAATAAGAAACCTCATAAGAGACCCACTTTACTCATGTATATAGAAGCTTTAGATAGACGTTTTTAAGTATGGCTTGTTTAATGACCCAGCTTTTAAAAAGGATATGAAAAAGACAGATTCCCTTAGAAATATTAAAATATGAAGAACAAAGATTTTGGTGTAATCCGGAAAATGAATAGAAGACTGTTAACTTGTTTAGATCCCCCAAAGTTTCTTGTAGACATTCCATCTTGTTAAAAAAGAGAGAAGCTAAACTGAAGCAGTTGGACTCTTCTGGTGGTAAATTACAATGCATGTTAAGATGAGTTTAATACAAATCAGTGTAGAATTTGATCTTGAGAATGCAGAATTTGATCCTGATCGAGATGTGCTGAAATTGCTAAACACTTGGGGAACCTGAGAATGCTCCTAGTACAGTAATGAAACTTTAGAGAATCCATTTTTAGACCACATTACTTTTAGTTTTACAACTGACTGGGTATAACAATACTAGAAACACATCAAACAGCAAATTACTGGAGCAGGGGAAGCTGGGCATACATGAGATATCTATAAGAAGCAATAATTATACAAATATGAAAAGTAACTTTTGATTACACACTAAAGATGTGACAAAGATATTAAACTAATATGATGCAATACCTATTAAAGAAATAGAAGTATCATTAAATGTAGAAGGAGAATGATTTATTTATTAAGATTTGATTACTGGGAAAGTCTAACTGGGTAGGAAGGGTGTGGAGAAATGATACAAAATATGTATAGATATAAAGAAAATGACACGAGAAGATGTTAATATAACAGTAAATAGCCACACTGTTGATAACTGTCTAAGAAGAGAGAAAGACTATAAATGGTTTTAGACTTTCCATTAGATTTAAATTATAATTTGAAAGTATAGGGTACAATGGCAACATGCATACTAAAGATGTTCTTGGTAAAATCCACTATTGATTTATTTAAATGTTAATACATAACATGAAATGTAAAATAATATAAACAATAAAAAGGAATGAACTTATTTTAGTTGAGAACCATTTACTATGGACTAAAAAGCAGAATTGTGCTAATGTGTCTTAATGGACTAATATTAACAGTCAAAATACTATTACAAAGGAAAATGCTTTTTCATTTGTGTGGTATATATATATATATATATATATATATATATATATATATATATATATATATTGATAGAAAATATAAAAAATTAAAACGTGGTTATACTGTTAAAACATATAATTACAATGTTTGAAAGATAAATCTTGATATGTTATCCTTGTAATTACTCTTCTGACTAAAGATCTAAATATTATTAGGTATAGATTAATACTTTAATATCTGCAGAGCTCTGGTACTCTTTCATGCCAACTGACTTTTAAACCTACAGGCACAGCTTTGAGAGAGATAGCCTAGTAAGAGTATTCTCTTCTAGGCTATGAATTACTTAATTCTATTTGTCTAGCTAACTGATTGTATTTTAAATGCTGTTTTGATTATAACATCTTCTGCATGCTTGAAATGCCTTCTAGACCACATAAATTAATTAGAAGTGAATATGTTTATCTTATAACCTGTAATGTACACACACAAGCAATTTTTATATTTCTTAAATGGAGTTTTCTTTATCTTTAAATGTTAAAAATGGAGCAAAATATCTGGATACTAATAAGGCACAGCTCATATTTCTTCAATAAACATGCATTAGTCAATCAGATAAAAAATATCTGGAATCCAAGTAAATACACAGTATTAACAGAATCTACTTTTAAAAATAAAAAGGGGGATGTGATTTTATGGAGAAGTAATACAATATAACATTACCTCTGACAGAATATGAATTTGAGGATGAATGACTATTGTCTGTTATAGTTATGAAATGTAATAATAGTGTATTTATATCTAGATAATTTATATTGTTTCCCTGGGATGAGAATCAAACTAGCTAAAAGCACTGGAACTCCTTACTTGACAATACTAAATGCAATTCAGTAATAGGGGAGATTTCAACTAAGTGAGTTAGATTCTAGTGCTACTAGAACACCAAGATGAACTGCCATGGCCAAGGTTCTTAAAAACTGGATAGCAATAGTAAATTTAAGAGAAACATTTTCTATGAAAGATTACAAGTCATTAAAATTTACACACTATTCTTTTGCTCCTGGTACCCAAACTAACATAAGCTATTGATATCATAAGATGTTGTTTCAAAAATACTTAACTTTAGCATAACTCTTTGTCCTATTTCAGATAACAATGATCCTGTCATGAAAATTGAAATAGAGTTTTAAAAAAAATTACCATTAATGAATAAGATTCCAGTTTATATTACTAACTTAAAGGAATTTAAACCTTGGCTACACTCCAAAATTCAAATGAGTTTAGCAAAATTATGATTTGGGACTCAACATCTTTGTCAAATCTTTAGTATGGATTAAAAAATAAAACAATGGGACAGTGACTTACTAGAAATTTAAGCAAAACTTCATATGGATAAAACCAAATACAAAGAAAGAGACAAGCCTATAAAGGTAGAAATAGAAGATCTAAATAAAAAGTATAACAAAATTTTGACACACAAAACTACATTCACATTAGAAAAAAAAGCCTCATTTGCTGTGCTGCCTAGTCATGTGCATGTTGTTGTATCTTTCAGCTTTTCCCGGTTAGGGGTCGCCACAGCGGAACTCCGATCCGCTAATGATTGGCAGTAGATTTTTACATACAGAGTTGCCAGCCCTGATGCATAGCCTTCAACAAAAGCATGCCCATTCATGCATGTCTCCACACAGAAGACACTTTAGCTGAGAATCGAACAGGACAACGTCTTACTGTGAGGCGACAACGCTACCACAGCACCACCACCACAGCTTTAACTTATCCAAAAGAATTAAAATAGACTAGATCTAATTATATAACAGAAATGAATGATATAAAAACAAAATGTGTACAGATATTGGTGACATCTTAGAGGCATTTAAACAATATTTATGAACCAAGACTTAAATCAAAAGTACTCTCTAAAACCAAACATAACTGCATTCTTGGATCAATCCTATATTAAAAAGATTCCAGTAGAACTTAGAACTTACTTAAAAAAATCTCTTCCAAAGAGGTTTTAAACAAGATATATGAACATAAAACCAACACATCTCCACGAACAGATGAAATAATTTTGGAATTCTACAAATTTTCCCCATTCATTTTCTTAATGAAATCTTAGTAGATGTTCAACTTATGAAATAATCCCACCATCCTGGAAATATTCTTTAATTACACCAATATATAAAGAAAATAAAAATCCCCAAGTTCTTATAGTCTCATTTCAGAGACTGCAAGATTATTATGTCTGTATTAATTAATAAATTAAAAGAACCTATATCACAAATAATTAATACAGATAAAACAGGATTTATATATAAAAGACATACATTTGATAATATAAAAAGAATAATACCTCTAATGCATCCACTAAATAAAAACAAGAAGCATTATTCGCTAACTTCAATATTGAGAAAGCATTTGATATATTGAATTGAAGCTATTCATTCAGCACTTTAGAAATATTTGATTTCCCTCTGCAATTTGTATTTCTTGTAATAAAATCATATACTTGGACAGTAAAGCATATGTTAAACTAGGACCGTTCTCTTTAAAACCTATTCCTTTAACTAGAGGCACAAGGATATCCTGTATCCCCTATTCTATTTGCAACAGCTATAGAAATCTTAGCAATATTAATAAACCAATTCAAAATAAAAGAAATAGAAATTGCTGATAATTATGACTCTAAAATGAAGCTGTTTGCTGATGATGCAATGCTAACTATATTAGCATTAAAAGAATCTTTAGAAGAACTAACCTCTATTAAACAACATCAAAAGACCTTAGGACTACCATGAAATAACAAATTCAGAGCATGTAGTTATATAAAAAAAGAAAAATATATAAATAAATACAAAAACATTATAGGCTAAGAATGTACAACCTCAACATATTTGGCTGTTATTGTCAAAAAAAAAAAAAAAGAAGAAGAAATATCGAAATTATCCTCCTCGTGGAACAAATTGATAATTTCATTTGAGGGTAGACTAAAATTAATAAAAATGGTTTTATTTACAAACATTTTATATATATAATTCAAGCTCTAGTTCCACCTCCAAATAAAGCACATCTGAGAAAATGTATAAAATAGCATTAAGTTTAAAAAAAAATAGATTGTTAGCGCCACTCTTGATCCTGGAATGCAGGAGCTATACATTTTTAAAATATAGAACTATATACTAAGAAAGTAACTTTTAAAGTTATTTTTAACTGGTTAGATCCTATATATAATTGAAATTGGAAAACATTACATTTCTCTCTAATACAAACAAAATTAAAAGTTATGTCATTAGAAATAATATGAATAATCCACTGTGGAGATATTTATGTAATCACATTCAATTTAGCGTCACCTCACCTACAAAATCCAAATACATAATTCTTATATTAAAACATTTAAAAACACAACTTTAAGCAATATAGATCTCAAAATTTGGTTTGACACTAATTTCATTTAATATCACAAAATATTTTTTTGAGGAAACTCAATCAAATCTTAGCTCAGAAAACAATAATGTAATTTGCTGGGTACAGTTGCTTAGAGGGAGCAAAAGCTAAAGACATTACAAACAATGTCAGAATATAACTTACAATCACAAGACTGGTTTGTTTTTATAGAACATTCGATTTTTTGCACAAGGTAAATTTGTTTTTTTTACAGAACATTAGGTTTTTTGCACAAGGTAAATTTTTTTCCTATATCACACTCACGGGAAAAAAAAGCACCAAAACTAATAAACATTTTACATTAAATTTTATGTAAACACAAGCAACGGAATGAACCAGGCAAAGTCCAGATCAGAGGCAAAAGCACAAATGTCAGTAATGCTGTATAAAATCATTGATCATAGCAAAAGAACCAAGCAAAAAGTTTTCAGATAATAAAAACAATCCACAGGTTTATTGAACAATCGGTAAGCACTTTTGCAGTGGAGCTTCTTCAGACCAAGTACAAGCTAAAAGGATTCACACTATATATATACATATAATCAAGGCTTTGTTCAATCAAAGACTGTCCAAGTTAATTAGTAAACTAACAAATAGCAATCACTTAAATGCTTCATCTAAAAACAATGAATGCTCATTCATTAAAGTGACAGAGCAAGCAAATGAGCAATACTAAAATACACATGCAAAAGCAGCATGCAGGTCTGGAACCTATCAAATAACAAAAACAAAAAATAAAAATGAAAATATACATGATAAAATATACTGTTGTATGATGGTATACTCTTAAATAAACAACACTGAACAAAAATATATGAACATACAAATATAAATATTGAAATAAATATGCAAAAATCATGTATACACAAAAATCATTTATGTAGCCTTCTTTTCTTTAATATAGGTTTAATAGAAGCCCTCTCACTTTGGCCTTTCCCTCTGTCAGCACAAAGTATAACAATCCAACAGGTTTCTCTATGCTCAGTATGTGTCAAAATGTCACCTTCTCTGATGCTAGGGTAAATAATTTCAATAACTAAAATTAAAAGTATGAGATTTGCCCTGTTCTAAGACATGCTTTGAGACTGCATTGTGTAGACAGCCTTTTCTAATGTGATATATATGCTCCCTCATTCTATCACGGAGCACCCTGTTGGTTTTACCAACATAAAAAGAACTCCGCTATGCACTCTGCTAAATAAACAACATGAGGGGTCATGCAATTCGCTTCTGCTTTAAAAAAAGAACTCTTTTTAGAAGATCTGGGTGGTAAAAAACATTGGATGTGTTGATATACATACAAAACTTACAGGTACCACATGGCGTGGTGTACCCTATGACAGAGGTCGTTTTGATAGGACTCCTGTCATAACACAAATGCCTCCTCAAATATTTATGATTCTTAAATATAAACCTGGGCATATCGCCCACGATCCTAGCTATCTCATCATCGACTTGTAGAATGGGCCAGTGCTGTGCAAATAAATCAATAACCTGTTTGTAATCGCTTGTAAAAAACAGGGGAATTTTAACATCATTCATGATGTAATTTTGGCTATTGACAGGACCTGCCTCCAAGGTAGGTCCAAAATATGGTCTTGCTGTAGTTAACCTCAAATCTTTGAGGTCAGACCATTGTTTGCTAATTTCGCTGGCAGTATACCCCCTATCCAACAACTTCTTCTGTAAACCAGCAAGCTCATACGGAAAACCATCCGCAGATGGGTTCAATCTGGAGGCCCTCATTCCCTGTCCTCTGATTAAATTTCTGAAAATATAACCAGGATGCATGCTGGACCTAAAAAGAAAGGCATTCCTATGACATGCCTTATGATGTATGCCTGTATTAATTGTGTGTTCATCCAACATTTGAATATATAAATCCAAAAACTCAATGCAAGTATAAGACCAATTGTAAGTAAATTTGAGACAGTCAGTTAAACCATTCATAGTATTGTAAAATTGTACCAAGCCATCATACAACCCTCACCATAACAAAAACAAGTCATCAACAAAATGTCGATAAAATAACATGTTTCTTGAAACATGTAAGAGGGAATAACATGTTGGACTCCCAAAGTTATGGTGAGGGTCATTGGAATTTATGGTATCCAACTGAAAAAAAATGTGATAAAGATGCAGCTTGGCACCCAATGAGCAAGTAAAAGTGATATCTCACACAATGTAACATATCTGGGCAAATACATCTCCATTGCTGAAGCAGAAAGCTGACAGGAATACTAAATTACAAAAGAGATGCTATAGCATCTGCTGGTGTACAGTACAGTGCAGTGCACACAAGCACACTGTTTCAGCCATACGTGTCCATCCACCACATATTGAGGAGATGGAGATATCTCCAATGAGAGCAATCATTTGACTAGCCCCTGGTATTACCATTATATGTAAATGATGTATCCTCTGATGTCATGCGCAATGAGCTACAAAACTTTATGTATCACCATTGTGTACAATTGCACTGTGCTGTAGGCAGCAGCTGAATGTATTGCAACAACAGTGTATGAAATTAAGTGGAACAACCAGATCCAAACTAAGTTCGGGAATGCACAGAAAAAAAGTGCACAAACTATAAAATAAAAATATTTATTCTATAGTAACAAATTCTAGCGCCTCGGTGCTACCACCTTCATGGAATATCAGTTCATTTCTAAAACGCACTTTTATATCCTTGAAATTCTTTAGCTCCAATTAATTAACTATTTATATAATTTAATACATCAAATGCTTAAAGTAAACATTTCCAATTTAGTTCATTATTTAGTCCCTGAAGGTGGTAACACCGAGGCGCTAGAATTTGTTACTATAGAATAAATATTTTTATTTTATAATTTGTGCACTTTTTTCTGTGCATTCCTGAACTTAGTTTGGATCTGGTTGTTGCAGCAGCTGAATGTATACTAGTGTCGCTGTCATGCCTTCTGTGCAGTCTTCTAGCTGCCTCACCCCCTCCTCCCAACCTAATATGAAACACACTATAGTGTGCATGCTATATCTGTAGAGTGCTTTGTATGCAAACAGCCTACAGACAAATACACATCCTGCTATCTGCTGCTAATGCATGTAATACATGCTCTTTTAAGTTTACTGAATAACATATAATTATTAAACACAAACAAGTAAAATTAAAAAAATATATGGCATGGGTAACAAGATAAGAAGAAAGGTTGAAAACAAATGCATTGTATAACAATACGGAATGCAAAAATACAAAATTCTGGTAATGCTGTATTTAAGAAATTGGAAGTCTTGATGCATGACCCCCCATCAAGGGAAAAATAGTAAAACAATATAGATCTTAGGAAAGGAGAAAACATAGCACATATCTTGTAATAGCACTCTGTGTATACTGGACTACTTTCATATGTTATTTTATCTATACATTATGGAGGATGTACTGGTTTTCTTTCTACATAAACCTATAAACCTAAATATTTGAAGTTTGTTTTGTGGGCAGTCATAGCTGAAAATGGGCTACTGCATAAGATTTGTGTATCCTGCTCTCATCTTTTTTTTTTTAAACAATTTTATTGAATTATCACTTGTGATATAGACAGATTTACATTTATATAGAAGTAATTAAACTGTATTAACATGTTCATGCTTACAAACATTATACGTCACATATATTGCTATATATCATATAACCTAAGCAACATTACATAAATTATTCAATTCCTGCCCTTTTTTTTATACAAGAAAAATCTTATATTAAACCATCACTTATGAAATAGGCAATCATACATTTATATAAATGAAAACAAACCACACCGACACAATACTAGTTGCAAGCATTTTACATCACAAACCATACTGACAAAATCCCAGTTGCAAACATTATACATCACTTATAATCTACCAAGTCATTTTCAGTCAAACATTACATAGCTTATTTAAGTCCTGCCTTCTTTTAAACCTCATTCCTCCCCTGTATGCCTGTTCCCAAAATTCCCATTTTTTCCTATGTAGTTTGCTCCTACCCTTTTCTAAAGATTTCAATTCCAGTTGTTTTATCTCTGTTACTATAGTCATTACTTCTAGTACAGTTGGTTTACATTCTGATTTCCATTTTCTAGTAATTGCTTTTTTGACAGCCAACATAACTAAACACAGCAAGACATTACCATGTCTAGGAAATTACAATTCTGTATCATAGCAGAGAAAATCATCTCCCTCATCACAACAATCTGCCCACCCAGCATCTTCAACAGTGTATCCCGCAGGGAATCCTTGATGTCCACCATCTCACCACACACCCAGAAAATATGTTCCCAATTACATCTTTATTCCCCATCACACCTCCAACATTTGCTGTCTACCTGAAGAAGAAAATTCTCTGGAGTCTTCTTGGGGTATAAAAATATCTATGTAAACATTTCCAAGCAATCTTTCTTCCCAATCCTTTCTAATCTCCTCTGAATGATGTTTATAGTTACCATGCAATATTTTAAATGGTCTACTAATTATTCATTTTTTGATGATAACAACCAGGCTCTTTCACCACGGAGCTGTAACGGCAGCTTGGAGGTTCTAAAAAACAACCCAATGTTACGAAAAACCAAAGTCAAAGAAAGCAGCTTCAATTTCTCAATAGAGATATCACCGTAGACCAAAATAAATTCAGCAAAGAACCTTTATTAACTGTGAGCGCTTTCGCGTAGCAACCACTACGCTTCATCAGACAGTGTATTTAGCATTTTTTATTGTAATTATTCATTTTTAATGACAACTTCTGTTCTTTATTCTACTAAAAACATTACCAGTGCTGGTCTTTCGTTTAGGCCCCCCCCCCATTTCTTTCACTTTGCCTATGCTCTGATATCAATCCTTGATAGGGAAGATAGTCTCTAACCTGCAGTCCAAATCAATTTTTGGCATCTTCTCATTCTATTATCTTTCCTTCTCTAGTTATTTGCTCCCAATACCTTGGCTCCTTTGCCAGTTTTCTCCAATAAATTCCAGCCCTGTCTTAACTATTATCTATAGCCCTAATTACAATCATCCCTATCGGCAGGATCTCCTTTCTCTATTCCAATGTTGGCTTTGTTCTTAGGATACTTTCTGCTACTTTATAGATATAATATTCTGTATGATTATTGTTATTCTCCTTAAAGGCCTGCATCCAAAATTCCAGTCTCTCCTTGTTTCTTGAGCTTTCCCCTGTTTCATCATCTTTCCTTTCCACTTTGAATTATAGTTTTCTGCTTCTGCTGTGTATAGGAGCCTTAACTGTGTAACTCTGAAATACCCCTTCAGATTGGGTAATACCACTCTGCCCTATTCTACTGGAAGAATCAGCTTATCTCACTTGACTCTTGCCATCTTCCCCTCCCAGATAAAGTACTTCAACTCTTTATTAATTGCCATCCACAACTTCTGCTCTGGTTGATAAAAATATGCCTGACCTGTGTATAAGAGTAATGGGACTAAAACATTTTAATTGCTTGCATCTTACTATCCATATCAGAAATCTTCCATTTTCTCAGTTTTTGTATTATCTTTTGTTTAGTCTCTTCCCACATATCCTTAGCTGCCACACCAGAATCATTTTTAATCCATACTCCTAAATACCTCATTTTGTCATGTCCCCATAATTATGGATATTGCTGAACCAATCCATATGTGGATATATAATTTACCACTATTGCCTTTGTTTTAGCTTCATTAATTTTGTATCCTGAAAAGATTTGAAACTGTCTTGAAATGTTCCATAACACTGTAATGTCTCTCTCTGATTTTGTCAGGTATAAAATAATATCATCTGCAAATAGAGCCAGCTTTTCTTGACTACCATGCCGATTATATCCTTGAATTTCTGAGCCCCTTATTTTCTTTGCCATTGCTTCTAAATATAATGCAAATAACAAAAGAAAGAGAGGACACCCCTGCCTGGTTCCTGTGCTCAAGCAGAAATTATCGGAGAGGACTCTACCCACTTTAATTTTCACTGCCGATCGCTCATATAGCCTCCTAATTAACCTTATAATGCAAATGCTTTTATTGCCCTGCTTATAAAGTCCCAGCTTATTCTGTCAAATGCTTTCTCTGCATCAAGACCCACCAACAACAATGGTTCTGCTTCCCTCTGGATCATCAATGTTCTGTTAATGTGTCAAATGCTTGTCTCCCCTCCACAAAACCAGATTGATCCATATCTATCAGTTTTGGCATTACTTTTGGCATTCTTTTAGCCATTATTAGACATGAACACTTTATAGTCATGGCTTAGTACTGAAATGGGCCTGTATAAATCTGTATTTGATGGTCTTTACCCTCTCTGGGTATTACAGCTACCATCACTTTCTTCCAGGATGTTGGTACTTCTCTCCTTAAAATACTGTTAAGTAAAACCTTCTAGATCTTTATCAGTTTTTCCCTTCTAGCTTCCAAAGTTCCACCAGAATACCATCTATTCCTGGGGACTTTCCTGTAGATTGGTTATAAATCACAATTTTTATCTCACCTCCTCTTATTCTAACCATTAGTAATTGAGCCTCATCTGCCTCTAACATTGGCATATTTAATTCTTCCTTAAACATTTCCATTTGTATCTTTTCTTGATTTCCATATTTCTCTGCTTTATACAAATTATCAAAGAATTTCCAAAATATTTCTAATACCGCTACAAGATCTCTTATTACCTTCCATGTTTTAAGCTCCCTAAACTTGGTGACAGCCCATTCTACTTTCTTTTGCCTGAGTCATTGTGCTAAAAGTTTTTCTGTACTAATGTTATTATCAGAAACAGTGGCTTAAGAACAATCTTTCTAAATTCATGTATATTACTGAGGCAATGTCTTATTTTCTGCTTAGAATTCTGCAGTTGATTCTCTCTTTTTCTGTGAGAATTCCAGAATTCTGCAGTACTTTAACATTTGCCAGTCCCTCTAAATAATTCTTGTCACTTCTTAACCATAGCTCCTTTTATTTCCACCCTATTTTTAAACTCCACCTTACTTTTATCCCACTTCCTAGCTATATTTTCAGAAGTAATTTCTATCCTCTCGAATAGCTCCTGAATAATCTCCACCTACCCATTCCTTAAATTCCTCTCTTTTCAGCAGATAGGTGGGGAAAGTGCCAGTGTGTCATTTTTATTTCATTACCCTATGTTTTTATTTTAATTATTATTGGTGCATTATCTGAAATAGTTATTTGGTGCACAAGACCTTCAATTAAATGCACATGTTCCTGTGAAATGCAAATTCTGTCTAGACTAGCCCAGTTTTTATATTTTGGGGAATAATATGTAAATTCACTACAAACTCCTATTACTGAATTCATATCTTCCATGCCAAATATTTTCATAAATGTCTTCAAAAATCTGCCCTCCTTTGTTATACTTTCCCTTTTGAGCCCCCCAGACTCATCTTCACTGCTATAAATCAAATTCCAGTCATCACCTGTAAGTAATATTCCTTGCAAATGGATTATTTTCCCAGAATTTTCTTAAGCTCTATTATAACCTTTTTATGTGGACTATAAATACATGCCAGTGTAATCATCTTCCCTTGCCAGTAGCCCCTTGGCACTACAAATCCACCATTATCTTTTTTTGTCCACTTCTATCACTATTGGCGCTCTTCTTGGGATTAATATAAGTACTCCTCTTTTCCTCTGCCCCAGATATTCCACTGAATAACCATCCTGAAAAGGTTTATCAAATTCACATGTTCAGTTCTTTCCAAGTGTGTCTCCTGTAATATAGCTATTTGCACTCTACATTGTTTAATACAGTTCACTATTCTTTCTTTTTTTAATTTATCTGTGAAACCACTGATATTTAAAGACATTACAGAAAGCATTGTTGTATTAAAAAATTATTATTCACACCTTTATGTATAACAGCTTTTTGTTAAATGTCTAGTTCCAGCTTTTGTGTTACATGCATAAACTGTTTGGAAGGTTGGACTTTTATATAATTGTTTCTTGTCATATCCATTTTAGCCTATGTCGCATCTTGCAAAACTTTTTGTTTTATTGAAAGCACTCAAACAAAAAAAAAAACAAGCAACCCCCAATACCTCCCTAAAATGTATTAATTTAGTAGTAACACACAAAACTATGTACATCTTCAAATATTGGAACAAAGTTCCAAACTGACAGCCACACTTATACACTTGAGTTAACCTAAAATAAAGGTTATCCATACTAAGATGCATGGTGCAGCCTGTGCTTCTACTAAGTGGTAGCTGGTTTTGTCTTATCTTTATAGCTCTCCCTGCTGGGAAAAACCCTGAATGCTTTCAAAGAACATTATCTCCTAGCCAGTTTCTGGAGATAATATAATAATGAGAAATTGGCTGTCTCTTTATCAGATTGTCTCCATGGAGGCATGAGAACTAGACAGCCAATTTCTCATTATTATATTATCTCCATGGAGACATGAGAACCAGACAGTCAAATTCTCTTTATCAGATTGTTTCCATGGAGACATGAGGGCCAGATACAGAACTGCTACTAATTATACATACATTTTCTAGAAAAAAACACTTTTTATTCAATATTAATTTTCTTAAAACATGTTACTAAATCAAAGATCATTAATCCAGTCATTCCCCCATGCAAGAATGAGAAAAAGCATTTTTTTTTCTTTTGTCGTGCTCTTTTAGCCAGGCTTTTTTTACATTGCAGTACCTGCATTTCTTATAACTGAACAAGAAGAAAGAGAAAAGGGAGGAAAGAAAAAAGAAAAGAACAGCAGCACATATTTACACTTAAAAATACCTTAGAAAACTTAACTTTATAGCATGCAAAGAAAACCATACACCACAAAAATAATACTATTAAACAAAAAAGGTTTTCTTTACTTAGTTAACTTTCTCAACTCTCCCCTCTCTTACCCTCCCCAAAGCATTAATGACATGAAGTAGGGCATATACTTTAGAGTACCCCACAAGTCCAGCAAATTCTGAAAACATCTAACATTTTCACATTTTATTGTTCTATTTCACAGATATAATTAATACATTGTAATCCCACATTACATTACTGGTTTTACTTCTGTTCATCTCCATCTCCATCTCCAAAATCCTTTCTCTGCTTCATTTCCAGCATACTCTCATTTCTTGTAGTCAACTCTCATGCTCTCATCCTTCTGTCCAACATTTTCCATTGACACAGTGGAAAAGGTTTCTCACAGGTACAGTCTTTCTGTGGTCTTTATTACCAGAAGAACAAGAGACAAAATATTTTGTTTCACAGCTCACTTTTTTGTTGGACTAAGTTTTGTATTTCTTCTTTAGCATGTATTTCATCAAAAAAATATTTTGTCCCCTCCAGGGAAGAATGCCTTTAAGACAGCTGGGTACAGCAGTTTGAATCTCACACCTGTATCTCAACATTCCCTGAACAGTGGAATGCATTGACTCCTCTTCTGTCTGGTGTACAACAAACACTCTGCTGTCTCCCACTTTTAGCATTTTGTCCTTCTGCCACTGTTTTGTCAGAATCAACTCCTTCTGCTGATAGGATTTTATCTTTTCTATTAACGGTCTTGGTTTCTTTCTCATAGCCAAGTTTGGAGCATACACATGATCTGCCCATTCAGCTAAATACTCCTACTGTGGAATACCAGTCCAGTTGCTTATTTGTGCTTTCACAAAATTAATGCCATTTGTTCCTTCCAGCTTCTCTGGAATAGCTGAAACTCTCAGGTTTTCCCTACCTGCTCTGTCCTCTAATTATATTATTTTTTGAAACATCTCTTCATAAGCAGTCTCATATTCAGCCAGCCTTTTCTTCATTTCATC